>NW_015165370.1:0-5752 GCF_001447785.1 Gekko japonicus
TGTTCTCATTTTGAAGAATTTTCATAATTACTTGCCAAGCCCCAAGGGTGCTGTCATTTATTGACTTGAATCCCATCCACCCACCTCCCTCTCCAGTTGGGACAGATAATTTAGGAGAGGCACCTATGTAGCCAGTGTTCTGCTAGGTTACATGCATGGCCTGGCAATCCTAGGTGGCCTTATTGATGGTGTAACGTCGTCATGTGGTGTTATCTCCATGCCTTGGTGAAAACCAGTGGGCAGAAAAATGTTACTGTAAGACAGGATTTGGGAGGGAATCAATGCAAGGTTGCCATTTTCAGTGGGTGCTCAACCTGGAACATCACCTCTGCACTTGCCTTGAGATCTAACAGACAAGGTTTTAGAACCGCAAGGATTTCAGAATCAGCCCTTGGTGTGTGTACTTCATAGGTCATCCTCATCTGCCTGCAACCTGTATTAGTAGGGTTGCCATCCCCCTGATGGGGGGCGGGGGTTCCCCTGATTTTCGACCCTCCGATTTGCCTGCCGGCCAAAAACTCTATGGTACCATAGAGTTTTTGACCGAACGATAGAGTGTTCCTCCTGGCGACATGCCTAACGTGATGACATCACTTCTGGGTGATGTCATTGTGGCACATGCGCAAGATCATCCCGGGAAGAAACCTCCATCCCCCGCCAGCAGAAGGTAGGGACCTAGCAACCCTACATATTAGCAACTTCTGTGCTGATTGTAATTGACATAAGAATTCCAAACTAACGAACAGTTGCATACCTTAGAAGATTTTGGTGCAAAAATCTGCAGCTGTAAGTATGCAGCACTAGAGTTTACACTTGTTATTACAAAATGCATTTTGAATGCTTTTTAAAATGTAATTCATAGGACCCCTAAAAGCCTGGCTACATTCAGTTTCCAAGTGTGCCACACCTCTCACCTTCCAGCCTCGGACATAGGCCTGAATAAGAAGAGCTGCCATCTTCATCTTGGAATATTTGTTCTTTTGCTGTAAAATAAATTTTTCACTTCAGTAGAGAGACAGACCATGGGCAAACAGGGGCCCATTTGTTTCATACAAGCAGCAGACAAGAGCCTCCAGTGCACGCATGCACACCAGTTTCACAGCACTTATCCTCTGGTCAATTAGTTTTACCCTAGCATGAAGTCCATCTGCCCCTTATGTTATGCTTGGTATAGGATGCAGAACCTTACTTGCAAGAAATTACCTCTATCTAACAAAGCCTTGCAAATTCATAAAGGAAGCTATATCATAAGGCGGGGGTCCCTAACCTTTTTGAGCCTGTGGGCACCTTTGGAATTCTGACACAGGGGGGTGGTTGTGACCACAAAACGGCTGCTATGGGAGACACAACCTTTCAGAAAACAGCTACATTCCACATACACCCAGAAGAAACAAGTGCAGGGGAGAAGGTGGTAATTTTTTAAAAAAAGAGCGTGAGTAAAAACTAACACTGTGATGGCAGCTGCCATTGAGACGACATTTCTAAAAATCTGCTCAGCCAACCATTTCTCCAGTGGTTAATCAGATGCCTTGTTAGGCAAAAGCCCTACCTGGCCCCACTCCCAGCCGGGGTGCCATAGTGCCCACGGACACCATGTTGGAGAACCCTGTCTCAGGGCATATCTGCACTTTAGACCAGTTTTGAACCAGCTTAATTGTTATGGCTTCTATCAAAGTATCTTGTGAACTACAGTTTAGTAGGGAGAGGTTGACCATGAAGAGCTTCCCAAAACCACAATTCCCAGGGGTCTCTGAGGGAAGGGAATGACTGTTAAACCTGATTAAGTCTGTGATGAAGTTACGACTTCATTACAAAGGATACACGACAACAGATGCCCACACCAAATAAATGCAACATAGAATTGAGGCCATCTCTGCTCCTTGTTGGTTGTGCACTAGGCAAAGATCTGACACGGCGTAGTCACTGGCAGCTTTGCACAGCACAGAAAATACTAAGGCATGCAAGCCACAAACCAGAGTCCCCATCTTACTTACTGCATGGCCCCGGTACCAGGCAGAGATAAGGATCTGGCTCTTGCGCATCTTTTGATAGTGCATGCGGCATTTCCATGCCCGGTAAGTTGCTTGAATCAGGGCAGCCAGCTCCTCGACTCGCCGCTGACGTCGGTCTTCTAAGTTAAAAAGCTGTGGAGGGAGGATTGGAAACCAGCAATATCAATAGTCAGATCCGAGTGCATTGGGCGTTTGCCCTGAGTTGCATTTATTCTAGCATTGCCATTGGAACCTCACAGTTTTATAAATCTGTTCATTAAATTAAATTATAGTATGGCATTATGTGTAGAATAGCCAGGAGATCCTAGGGTTGTCTGGCAGCCACAAGTTCTAACTCTTAATGTTGTGCTAGTGGCGAGCTAGATTCTTTTTACGGGCTGAGAGAGCTCTGAAAGAACTGTAACTGGCCCAGGGTCACGCAGCTGGCTTCATGTTGGAGGAGTGGGGAATTGAACCCAATTCTCCAGGTTAGAGTTCAATGCTCTTAACCGCTACACCAAACCGGCTCTCTAATCCATTTGCATTTAAACCAGTTAAAAATATGAAGAGAAAAGCTAGGACATACATTCCGCTTCTCTTCTTCAGGCTACCTGGGTCTATATCCACACATCACTAGATGTGCTATAGATGTGTGACAGCCATCATTTGCTACTGGATTGTCTTTATACACTTAGGGAAATCCAGTTGCAAATGATAGCTATTGTGCAACAATAGCACAATATGCAACAATGTACAGAAGCAGGTCTACTTTCCAAGGTGTCAAACTTAGCACAAAGGACAAGCAAGAGAACCTGTAATGTGGTTTCTGTTTTGTTGTGTAAAAACAGACTGAACCAGTGTTCCCTCTAAGATGAGTTAGTGTGAGCTAGCTCATAGTTTTTTAGCCTCCAGCTCACACGTTTTTGTCTTAGCTCAGGAAGGATGACCTCCAGAGCAAACTAATTGATGCGGTAGCCAGATTGCTCGCTCACAACTTTAATGCCAGTAGCTCAAAGTAGAATTTTTGTTCACAAGACTCTACAGCTTAGAGGGAGCATTGGTCTGAACCCATGATACTGTCTTCAGCTGGCTCCAATAGCTGCTTTGGCACGTCACCCGGAAGTGATGCGGGCATGCCGAGCACGCTGGGGGCGGGGCCACGGTCATCCGAGGGAAAACTCGCTTTACTTCCGGGCACTCCAGTCGTTCCGCGCGCTCCAGCCGCAACCTGGGAGTCCCCCACTGCGGCTCAATTCTCACTTGGCAACCCTACTTGATAGCCTGCCTCTGCCTCCCAGCCCTGGTATTCTTTGGAGGTAACCAAATACTTGCCAGGGTCAGCCCTACGTAGCTTCTGAGATCTGATGAGATCGGGCTTGCCTGGGCTGTCCAGGTCAGGGCTGGATGTTGCCAAAGTTCTTGACAACTCTGATTTGACTTGGAAGTTATCGTTTCTTATTGCTTGGAATGAAACTGAAGCTATCTTTTCACCCAATTCAAACAGTGGCTGTGGTTCAGGGGTAGAGCATCCATTCTGCATGCTAGAAATCCTTTGTTGAATCCCTCCCATCTCCAGTGGAAAAGATCAGACAGTAAATGATGTTAAAGGATCTCCGCCCTGGAGAACCGCCGCCTGTCAGAGTTGATAAGACTGACCTTGAAAAATTAAGGATCTGACTCAAAATAAAGCAGCTTCATGTATTCATATGAAGGAAACATTACAGTTAAAACTAGTGCCTGTTTTTGCACCAAATGCATGTAAATGCAAAAAAGGCCATGACAATAAACAGGAGAATAATTTCGTAAATAATTCATAGAAAACTAAGAGAAATGAAAAGATGGCATATCCATTCATTCCTACTTCAATTCGAATGGGAGATGGCTGGATTGAGAGGGTGGAGGAAAAGGAAAGATTCCCTCCCAAGAATTCTCAGTGCAATTGTTCCCCATGGGACATAGAGTTTGTGCGGAGCAGTTCAGATTCTTTCTTTACTCAGACCCATCCCCACCATTCCTTCCAGGGTGGTCAGCCGGGAACTGGCAAGAGTCTAGGGTGGTGGGGACATTGGGGGGGGGGGCACTGTTGCATGATGGCATTACGGAAAACCCAGAAATAACATCATGCTGGTCTAGAAATCACCATAAACTCCATGGTTTCTGCAAATTCCTAGAATGGCATGACATCACACTGACAGTGATTTCTTACTTTTTTGGGGGGTGGGGTGGGGAGCTGGGGATTGATAATCTCCAGCTCCCTGTGAGTAACTGGCAATGCTAATTTCCAGTTGTGGGGGTTTAATACATTTCCTTTCCTTTCTAAGTACTGGTCAGTCATCAGGGGCAACTTATTTCCCTGTTGCTGTGCTACAGATAATTAGTATCAATAAATTAAGCTGAGCAAGTGCAGAGTTGCAAAAGGCCTAGATCAAACCAGCGCTCTTAGCAAGAGCTCAGCTCCCCTACATAGCAATTAAATGTAAAGTCTGGAAACCTATGTACATTCACAAAGAGTAGAGATGAATATTGTTAGGTACAAGACTCGAGGCAGAAGGTGAACAGTGATAACAGCTTTATTGAGCACGAAGTCAGAAGAACCAGAACGAGACAAACAATGGAGCAACAGGCTCCTTTTTAAACAGTCTGGGCTTGGCAAGCCACGCCCACATGTCAGATAAGATCCAATCAGAAACTGTACATAAAGACCAATCACTTTGCTTCCCTCCAGAACTTCCCTTGTTCTGATAGGTCGGTTTACAATACCTTGCTACATTCTGTTCCATACATAACAAATATGTTTCACTCCATTTTTAACCCGAAGATGTAAGATAGACAGTATCCTAATTTTAAAATCTCAGCCTCAGTACTTAGTGAAATTTTTAGTTGTACATATTTTATTGTCTGAATATAAGGAATAAAACCTATCCCAGGTTTCTCATTGTTTATTGCAAACTTATTTTGGCACAGAAGCAACATTTAGACATTCTTTTGAAAACGGTTGTTTAAGTTGTTCCCACTCATGACAGACCAACCTTAACCAGGTCTACTCAGAAATCCTACTCAGGTCTGTTCAATGGGGCTTACTCCCAGGAAAGCATTTGTCCAATTGCACTCACTTGTCCTCAGTGAACTCATCATATAACCAACTCCTGACTGGTTATAACTTCTGACATCATTCCTTTCACCAATTAATTCCAATTGGGTGGCGTCACCCAAGTAACTAATTCAAGAAGTAAAAAGAACAGAGGCAGAAAGGAGAGGGAAAAGCACTTTGAATTTGCAAGTAAGAGCAGCAGCAGCAGCTGAAGAACGCAGGAAGATAAATAAGCCCTGTTGGATCAGACCAGTGGTCCATCTAGTCCAGCATCCTGCCTCTCACAGCAGCCCACCTGGAGGGCCAAACAAACCAGGAACAGAGGACAAGGCTCCCCACTGCTGCTGCCTCCCAGCACTGGGATTCAGAGGTTTGCTGCCTCTACATATGAGTCCAGCGCACCTTAAAGACCAACAAGTTTTATGGGGCATAAGCTCCCTTTATCACATATGAAGTTGCTACTGGACTCTGATCTAACTCTACGGTGCTAATGGACTCAAGTGCAGGGCTTTTTTTCTGGGGGAATGAGCCAGAATGGAGTTCCAGAACCTCTTCAACAAAATTCTTTTTAAGGTGTTTAAAAGTTCATTAAAGATTGAAAACTTTCTTTCCCTCTTGAGAGTTCCGGCACCTCTTAAAAAAAAAAAAAAAACGGCCCTGCCCGAATCTA
>NW_015165370.1:6310-30710 GCF_001447785.1 Gekko japonicus
GGAGAGGCAGGGAGGAAGCAACTTACCCTCCCTCTTCTCCTGCCTCCTCCTGGCTGAATGAGGGCCAGAAGCGGGGTGGCCGGAAGCAGGGGGCGGGGCTTCGTCATGTGCCCCGCCCCCCATACCTCACCCAGGGGAACTGCGATCCCCCGCGATCCCCCCCCCCGAAATGAACTCTGGCTATCTGCAAAATCTAAGTATTTGGGGAGAGAATCTTCAACATCATCCAAGTTTAAGCCCGCCAATCCAAAATGGAGACTAAGCAGCACAGCGCCAATATTCTTTCTTCCTCTCAACTCTGGCAAAACTAGCAAGCTCTCCCACACCTTACACCCCATTCCCCTCTTCCTCGAATATCAGCAGCTCACCTGAGCAGGGGTGCGGATGAAGATCTTGGTGTGTCCATATGCCAGCTCCTTGGGATCGATTGGCAGGCTGTCCAAGAGGGCTTGAACGCCATTTCTGTAATGGGAAAGAGATCAAAGATTACCTAGCCCAATCACAACTCAGGCAATGTAGGTCTCACTTTTTAACTGGTGCAGCAGATGTGACCAATGTCAGGCAGTACTTTGGTTTGTCAGTGCAGACTAGGTCTTTTGGCAGAGTAATTAACAGCAATGGCGCGCAACCTGATTAAAGAGTAGATAAAGGTTTATTTAAGAACTAATATACTTGACAGGAAAGAGGAGAGCCAGAGCCAGGGTCCTAAGTACATCTCTAGCTGAGAGAGAGAGGAGACTGAATGTGGAACTTCCAAGGAGAAGCAGGAAATTGCCCCAAGAGTAGAAATCTGGAGACAGACAAGGAATGACACTTAACAGAAGAGAAGGTGCTCTTCTCACTATCCTAATTATCTTCTTGCTGCCCCCTTCAGGGTCTTCTTCTCTTCTCCTTTGTGCACCAGACACTGGGTTTTCCATCTGCCCACTGTTACAGACAGACACGTAGGTGGAAAGTGGAAATCCCAATACATTTGTACTTATGGGCAAAATGAGTCAGCAGGCTTACTGAGACTCGGCTGAATAGAATACCAGCAATCTTTTTTCCTTCCCTTTTATACCTCTATAAGTAACAGGGACAGCTGACTGACTAGCCCTGACTAACTCAATCTCATCAGAGCTTGGAAGGAAAGGGCAGGGGTGGCCAGGGTCAGTACTTGGATGGGAGACCACCAAGGAAGACTAGGGGAGCTATGCAGAGGAAGGCAATGGCCTGACCACCGTTACAGACAGACACGTAGGTGGAAAGTGGAAAAGACTGGGCAGGGGAACCAAAATATAAGTAGTCTAATATGTTTTAATCAATGCATGAATTAAGTTTTAACAAAGCAATATTAGCTTTAAATAACATTAAAAAATAAGTGCCATGTGTTTGTCTATCATCCCAATACATTTGTACTTATGGGCAAAATGAGTCAGCAGTCTTACTGAAACTCTGCTGAATAGTATACCAGCCATATTTTTTTCTTCCCTTTTATACCTATATAAGTAACAGGGACAGCTGATTGACTAGCCCTGACTAACCCAATCTCATCAGAGCTTGGAAGCAAAGGGCAGGAGTCGCCAGGGTCAGTCCTTGGATGGGAGACCACCAAGGAAGACTAAGGGAGCTAATGCAGAGGAAGGCAATGGCAGAAACCACTTTTGCTGATCTTTTACCTTGAAAACCCCACAGCCCTGGGGGTCGCCATGAGTCATGTTTGACTTGATGGAAATCAGTCATACAAGTAATAGGAATTGAGACTTCTTTGTCTTAATTACAAGCTTTATTAAATTCAGGGAAGTGGCTTGACATATCCATGAAGGGACTAGAGCCTAAATACCCTTCCCATAACTACAGTCCAGGGTGTGGACAGATCCTGCCAGATACAGGCGCTCCAGCCAGTCCCTCTTCCAAATACCCTTGCTGAAGTTCAAACAGCAGTTCCAAGTGGTTGGCCTAAAAGGAAGATCTCGACCTCTGTGCCATCTCTAGGCTTGGGAGACCAACATTTGTTAAAAGGGGTGGCCCACACACACACCAGTATTCTCAGCGACTGTTCCACAATGACACAAGTTTTTTCCAGTGTTCCCTGCCAAGCAAACGCCATCCCAATCTCCCCACTTAGCCTCACTTACCAATCCCTTGGATACCTTTTCCCTAAGTCACTGTCAGAACATAACAGCTTCTCCATCCTACCTGGCGCTTCCATTCCAGTGTGGCCAGGTCTCCTTGCTGAGCATTTTGTAGCGCTCCAGGCATGGCCCATAGCCTTGGCGATAGGCATAGCCAGCTCTTCGAACTCGCACATTCTCCAGCAGGCCAAGGTAGCGCACCTGTGTCCGAACCAGTGCATCGGTGAACACAGCAGGTGCCTTGGTATCGTTGGGCTTGATGCACCTAGTGGCAAAGGGAACAACCTCACTAAATCAGCTCATTTGTCTGTCTCTTGTCCAGACTCCAGATTGTCCACCACATCCAAGTATAACTCAAGAGTTCTGCCCTCGGTTCTGCACATGTACCCCACACACATTTAGTTACCTGATGTAGTTGGGCTTCTTGGAGTAGAGGTTCTTCATGAGGGTGGCCACAGAAGCTTTGAACTGGAAGCCAGCGGTTGGTGGACGCTTGAGTGAGGCTTTTTCGGGGTCCCCTTCAGGGAACAGGGTGCGTAACAGCTCGTGCTTGGCCTTCCACATGGCTTGTGACAGGTCCCTATAGAGCAGGTCATTGTTCTTCTCTATGAAGCCAGTCACATTGTAGGTCACCTGAGGTGGAAGAAACTCAGTGGCTTAGGTAGGCCTGCGCTTTAGTGGACACAGTAACTTCCCACATCCCTCATGCTGGATTCCCCTTCCCTTCCCACTGACAGCTGAGGGAAAAAATCTTACTCACTTTGCCAGCATAATGATGAATACGGAAGCAGTCCGTAAGCATGCTGGCATCCATGATATGTTTGGCATTCTGGGTGACTCTGCTCTCATAGCGTTGGTGGTCTTTAAATACTTGGTTGAGTTTGGCCAGGAAAGTCGCTTCGTTCACCTGCCCTGGGCGAAGGCACTCCTCATTCAGCATGGCCAGGATCCCACCTGTGTTCTGCACGCGCACACAAAAACAGTTACAGCACGGTTCTGCCCACACTCCTTCTCACTAGCATTGGTCTCAGTTGGATCAACTGGGCATTTGTCCCAGCTGCTGGTCCTGTGACAAACACTACAGGAGACAACAGCTTGCTTCTAGAAATGGGAGGGAAAGACGGCTACATTCCTGAGAGGGGACGCAAGCCAGGAGCCCAGAAAAGGGTCAGATTTCAGGTCATCTCACCAATGAACTGGCAACCTTTGAACAGCCTCTCCGCTTGCAAAACCTGCCTACCTTACAGAATTGTTTGGCAGTGGCCGTCAACATTTTCACAACTGGGACCCAACTTTAGCCCCTCAGTGCTAGCATGGGGACCCACTAAGAATATGACAGGAAGCTGATATCACAGTTGCATGACTATGAAAGAGGAGGAGCCAGAGACTCTGATACTGCCTGTGCAAAAAGGAACATCTCCACTGTTGCTGTGTTATCTTCCTTTGCCGTCCTACTTCTCTTGTCAGCAAGCTTGCAAAAAGAAGGCAGAGGAAGCGTGGCGTTCTTGCTCTGTATACATATGCATTAGCAGGAGGTCCTTCCAAAAATGTCCCCAAAGTGTCAGCTCTACAGGGGCTCACAACCAAACAGACTGTTTACCATAGAGATCATGGGAAGTTCCTAGAGCAGGAGTGGTCAAACTGTGGCTCGGGAGCCGCATGTGGCTCTTTCACACATATTGTACGGCTCCCGGCAGGGGAGCTGGGAAAGCTAAATATCATTAGCAAACAAATATCATTGGACAAATAAATATCATTATCAATATCTGCTTTTACCCCTTTTTGTTATTATTTTTGGCAGTCTCATTTAATGTTAATAAAAAGCAAATCTGCATATTTTCCAAATAAAAAATATGTAATATTTGTTCATGTTTTGCGGCTCTCAAACATCTGATGTTTATTCTATGTGGCGCTTATGTTAAGCAAGTTTGGCCAACCCTGTCCTAGAGCATCACCTGGAAGTAATGTCACACACACACCCCAAACTCCAAGGCACCATTCTCAAAAATCTCCTGGCATTTTCTGAGGCAATGCTGGCTATCATTGGCTGTATCTGTAAAGCTCTCCTCTTGTAAAGGACTACTGAATGGTGAGGGGTAAGAAACGGAGTTGGGCATGGAGGATACTGGCTCCAGGAGACAATGGGAAGACGACATTTCATTCTTTAAAAGAGAGATGCAGAAATGTAGACCTGGGGCGGGAGTTGAGTCATCTGTCTCGTAAGCCCTGTGCCTTGACTCTGCACGGAGAAGGTCTGGGTTGCTCAAAGGCATTTTTCATGTTCCTATCAGCAGCTAGAAACAATGTTGGCTACTAAGCCCAAATACAATTTGTGGTCCACTCCTTCACTCGTCAGGCTTCCTCCCTTGCTGAAACAAAACTGAAGTTCATGTATCTATATTTGTTTACATTTATCCCTGGTATACTCTGACCCTCTCCATCTCCTGGTTGTCTTTCACTCTTACCATTGACTAACAGTGTCTAACAGTGCAATCCTAAACCAGGCAATCCTAAGTAAATGTGTAAACTCCCAGGGAAAGGAATCTGTTTTTTATTTACACGACTCTGGAAAAGCACCCAGTACACAAATGATATGAAATCAATATACAGCAACTGTGGCACCATTGTTGTTGTTGTTGTTGCTGCTACTATTAAAGTGGAGGACCCACAAAAGACTTGTGGGGGGGTATCTCATTTCCCCCTGTATCCCCCTCTCTCACTGTTTCCTCCCCTGGCAGCCCCCACAGGCTCTTCCCATTTCCTCTTCCTTCTTCCCATCCACCAGCCAATCTGCCTTTATCAGCCTGCCCCGCCTTCAGCTTTCTCTCCTCCTAGCAATCCCTTCTGGGAAAAGTGTGGCCAAATTGCACAGTGGCTGCTAGTGCCAGGCCAGGCCAACTTGTACCATTGACCTTCTTCATGCAATGCAGGTGCTGACCCACTGACCCACTGACCCTCCCCTCACAAAAAAATGGCTAAAAGGGAGAAACATCTGAAGTTCAATTAATCCCCATTCCTTTCTATTTCTGAAAACAACTTACATCCTCAATCAAGTTACAGATGACGCTGTTATCGAAGAAGTCCACAGGAGTCCATGCAATGCCCTATGGAAGGAGACAAATACTATCAGCAGTTTTAGGGAAGAATCGCAGTAAGGTTCACTCTGAAATATACTTATGGTGCCTGGCCAATGGCCAACACCCCCACTTCAAAGGAGAGAGGGTAGGCAGGGAGGAAGCAATTGAAGGCAACTCTCCCCAGTGGAGCTGGTTAGCTCTGTACCCCTCCCCTATATGCAGGGAGTTTGACAACGGTGCAGAATGTATGGTCAAATGGGTGCAAAATGTTGGTTACAACATAGATTTGTTACAATGGAGTAAAATATGGAATGTGAATATTAAGTTGACTAAATCTGTTTCTATAGATGGCACCTAACCCCAAAATGTATAAAACTTGAGTAACAAATGTTGGAAATGTAACAATCATGTTGGATCATACTGTCATAAGTGGTGGACATGTAAAAAGGTTCATAAATATTGGATTGGAGTACATACTGTCTTACAGTCAGTGTTGAATATTACAATACCTTTTAAACCAGAGATATTCCTGTTAAACTGTTTACCAGATGACTTAGATAAGAACCATAGATACTTTATTTTACATGTTATAACAGCAGCCATAATTTTATTTGCAACAGCATGGAGGACATTGAAAATCTCAATGCTTTATGAGTTAATAACGAAGATTATGGATTGTGCAGAAATGGACAGATTGACAAATATATTAAAAGGAGAAATGGAAGAAGAATTTATGGGACCAGGGAGGGCATTTATGACTGCTTAAGTCACAAGTACTGAGAAACTAAGATTAAATTAAGAACAACAAGAATGATGGTTATAATAGCTGTGAAGCTTTCATGAGAAGATATGCACGCAGAATGTTAAACTGGACTTTTTAATATCTATTTCTGTACCTTTTCTTTTCCCTTCTTTTCCATCTCCCTCTTTTTATGTATAAACGAGTAAAATTCTTAAAAAAAAAAAAAAGAGTTCCAAAGAACTTGCCTAGCATCAGAGATCATCAGAAATCATCAAAAATCATTGTATCAAAAATGTGGACACGTTCGTGGAGGAGCCAAATGACAATGTAGAGGAGCCAAATGGCCATCATTAGCACCCCTCTTCATTAACATATAAGCAACAACTAATATGGAACTTAAAAGATGCTGGTTTAGGATGCAGCTCTTTGAAAAGGGGTGAAGGCACTGGGTAATATCACTCAGACAAATGCTAAGGTTTGAATCCGGTGACACCTTTAAGACCAACAAAGTTGAACTCTGGGTATAAGCTTTCGTGTGCATGCAACCCGGAATTAAACTTTGGCCCCGGTCACACGGGCTGGAAAATGCGGGGGGGAAGTGTGGCTGTTTGCCCCGGAGCAAAATAACGCGCGGCTGCACGATCAGACATCCCCTCGAGGTTCCCGTCGAGGTCCTGTGGTTAGGGGGGAGGTGCCGATCACAGGACAATCCTGCGGCGTGGCAAAGAAGCAGCCTCTCTAGCAAAAGGCTCAGCGGGTTTAACCCCTTCCAAGGCTGCAGAGGAATGCAAACTGTGTCCTCCGTCAGGTCCCCTCCAGGAGGAGCTTCAGCCGGCCACCCTCCCGCCACGCCCCCCTGCACCTCCCCCTCTGCCACCCGGTGCAGAGAGAACTCCAGAGCAGGCCGAGCCAGGAGTGGGGAGGGTATGGAAAAGAGGAGGGGGCTGTGTTGTTTGTTTTTAAACGAAGTGTGCGCATGCGCTGTTGGGTGCTTGTGCGCATCCCGTGGAGACTTTTTTAAAAAAACTTTTAGCGACGGGACATGGGCAGGCGCCAGATGCCATGACCTACCACCAGAAACGCGATCAGACGCCCGCCCTTGCCCCATGGTTTCCGGAAACTAGTACCTCGGAGGTACTAGTTTTTTACCCTGCATCTTTGGCGGGAAGCCTCGGGTGAGCCACGGGAGCTCTACGTTTCCCAGATGTTGCGGTGTGATCGCGCCCAGAAAATCCACCTATCTTCCGTCTCTGTAGCGTGGCTAATGCTCCGTGTGACCGCAGCCTTTGTTGGTCTTAAAGGTGCCCCTGGACTCAAACTTTATTTTATTGCTTCAGACTAACATGGCTACTCACCTGAATCAGACAAAGATTGTAACTTTTAAAAATGACCTTAATCTGGTTTATCAAATAACATGCTATTTCCCTGGTTTCCAGGTGGACCCTGGAGGTGTTCAGTAACAGTGGAAAGTCCTGTCAGGTCACAAGTGATTTATGGTGACCCTATATGGTTTTCAGGCTAAGAAATTAATAGAGGAGGTTTGCCATTGCCTGGTTCTGCATGGCAACCCTAGATTTCCTTGGTGGTCTCCGACTGAAGTTCTAATCAGAGTCAACCCAGCTTAGCATCTGAGACCTGACAAAATCAGGCTTGCCTGGGCCGTCTTGATCAGGGTAGTGGTATTTACACCCTACTAAGGAGCAACAGAAGGCCACTAGTAACAGCAATTCTAAACTGTATGGGACAGCACAAAATTCTCCCTTACAGCATGAAATTCTCCCTTACAAAGGATAACACTAGCCAGAAGAATACCTTCAAGGCATGTCTGCCATTGGAGGAGGAGGAGGAGAGGAGATTGGATTTATACCCTGTCCTTCACTACCCAAAGGTGTCTCAGAGTGGCTTACAAACTCCTTTCCCTTCCCCTCCCCACAACAGACACCCTGTGAGGTAGGTGGGGGTGAGAGAACTCTTGACAGAAACTGCTCTTTTTCAAGAACAGCTGTGCCAGAGTTATGGCTTGCCCAAGGTCACCCAGCCAGGTGCAAGTGGAGGAGTGGGGAATCAAACCCGGTTCTCCCAGATTAGAGTCCGCGCACCTAACCACTACACCAAACTCCCTTTGGTAGTTACCACAAGCCACATGTACGTTATCCATACAGTTAACAAACCTCCATGCCTATTTATTACATACTTTGCAACTGCATTCCATGCACTTCTGAGCCCTTTCAGTGCTTCTGTTAAGTACTGCCTGTCATGGTTGCCACTCCAGAAAGAAGGGAAAATAAGCCACTTTGCTTTATCTCCCAGAAGCAGAACTGCTCCATGCGCTTCTGAGCCCTTTCAATGCTTCTGTTAAGTATTGCCTGTAATGGCTGCCACTCCAGGAAGAAGGGAAAATAAGCCACTTTGCTTTATCTCCCAGAAGC
This sequence comes from Gekko japonicus, assembly GCF_001447785.1. Lineage (NCBI taxonomy): Eukaryota > Metazoa > Chordata > Lepidosauria > Squamata > Gekkonidae > Gekko > Gekko japonicus. The sequence goes on from NW_015165370.1 coordinate 14,673, forward strand.
AGAGCTGCTCCTGGTGCAGTTTTATTTTCTAAGCATCACAGCATTTGTTTTGGGAAGCAGCAAACATCTCATCCATGTAACTTTCTGAAAACACAAAAGGTCATGTCTGTATGGACCTTCTGGGGACTGTACAGCTTCCAATCCTTCTTTTATGGTGGCCAGACAATCCAGCCCACTAACCACAAAGAATCACAAATTCAAATATTGGCTTCAAAAGAAAGCCCATGTTGCGTTTGACATTTAAGCACCGAATATGAGAATCTGCATGTATTTGATGGCATAGAATATTTATGAACCACGTGTGACTCAGAAAAATTGGCTACCTCCCGAATGTACTCCTCTTGTTCTTCTTTCAGGGTCAACAGGATGAAAATCTGCTGCAGCTTCTCGTTACAGTAATTGATAATGAACTGCTCAAAGCTGTTTTTCTACAAAGAAAAGACAGAGAAAGAGACAGGTTGAAAGCGAAAAGCATAAAATTGCACAGTCCCAGTGTTATGTATTGGGCTGGAATCTCACAGGTCTGTCCAAAAGACGGACTGAGCTTAGAGCTCTGGAACAATAGACCACCAGGATTCTAGAGGTAACCAATGAGAAGGCAATGTTATGCAAATAGAGGTAACCAATGAGGAGACAATGTTATATAAATAGCCTATCATTGGGAGTGGGGTGTGTTTGGGTGTGGTTTTTGCATGCTACTTAAACAGGGCAGTTACCCTAGAGTCTTCAGTCTTGTTCCTGAAATCACTAAATAAAGTACAGCTGTTCACAGCAATGCGTCTTGAACCCAGTATTTAACAGCCAGGTTAAGGACTGCTTGTATGTGGCTCCTTAAAGCCTTCTGGCACCTTAAAGACTAACAAGCTTTACGTTTTTTTGTATATTTGCATTTTGTGTGTGTGTGTGTGCGCGCCCATGCCTGGAAGTCTGGCGACCTCTGGCAATTCCTACTGGGGCAAGGAGGATGTTCAGAGAGGTGGCTTGATAGCCTGCATCTGCCTCCCAACCCTGATATTCTCTGGAGGTCTCCCATCCAAGTACTTGCCACGGTCAGCCCTGCTTCACTTCTGAGATCTGATGAGATTGGGCTTGCCTGGGCTATCTCGGTCAGGGCAAGACTAACAAGCTTTATTGAAACATAAGCTTCCATGGGCCTTTAGAGAGTTGCAATGCACTTCTTTTTTGCCACAACAAACTAACATGGCCATGTACATAAATGCTTCAAGTTGCATCCAACTTATGGCAGCCCCAACAAGGGGCTTTCAAGACAGGTAAGAAGGAGAGGTGGCTTGCCATTGCCTTCCTCTCCAAAGTCTTCCTTGGTTGTCTCCCATCCAAGTACCAACCCCACGTCCAAGATCTGATGAGATCAGGCTATACCGTGCCGCCTTCCCCTTCTGAAATATGGGCTACCCTTCTGAAATATGCATCCCACTCTCTGTAAATGTATGCCAGGCCTAACTTCCCACTCACTCAGTTCTTGCTAATGCCCCTGCAACTAAAAACCACATCAGGGCTTTTCACAGATTCCGGTACCAGGGGCCTTCAGTCAATTCCAGGTCCACTGCCCAAGGCTCTCACCAGATCTTTGCTTTAAGAAGCAAGTTCCAAGGATATCCATCACTCACCTGAAAAATCTCAAAGCCGTAAATATCCAGAACACCCATCACTTTCTTGCGCTCAGTTGTTTTAACCTAAGAAATCAAAGAGCAGTTGGCCATTGGATTGTCTGAAAGCATTCACAGTTCACAGTCCTTCCAGACACTTACAGAAGAATATGTACCACCATTAACCAATATTGGTTTCTCAGTCCCAAACACAGATTAAAATGCTACTCCCCTAAATAAATGTTTACCATATTTGTACCCTACCCCTTCTCCATGGACCTCAAAACAGCATTATGACTTTATCTCTCAACAAGGCAAGAAAGGTTAGGGCAAGTTGACACAGTAACTTAGTGAAGGCCACCCGGTGAACTTAGTCAAATAAGGGCTCTGAACACTGAGTTCTCCTTATCCAAAATTACCACTTTCACTACTGCACCGTTTGGCTTGCAGCACTGAAAGAATGGGAGAAATCTACCAACTATCCTTTACAGTGACTATGAAGAAAAAAGGGGAGTCCCAGACTCCAAACAAATGAACAAAGCAAGGATCTACAATGGCATGATGGAACTGGCAAAACTTCCTCCCCATTTTTCCACTGGTGAAAGTGTCTTTGACAAGTGAAAAATATAGCTGGGATCCAGACCATAACATCTAGCTACCATTTACTTCAATTTAACAAGTCCTCATAATTCTTTGACTGAGTGTCGAAGCAGGTGAGATGCTCCAAGATTCATACTAAACAGTAGCTACAGAGAATTTCGATCACTGCCACCGCTTTCCTTCCTCTGCTATTTTCTGAACCCTTAATCCTGCCCCCAACCCCACTATTTTCCCCACTGTATGTTTTTCCGGGGGGGGGGGGTTTCAATAGCAACTCCAGGGTGATATTTAGGGTGGGACGGAGAAAAAGTTCACATACACCCAATGAAGCAGCCCTGATCCAAATGAGGTCCCCCACAGGTACTATTTAACAATTAAAGAAAGAGCACCATTGGAAGGAAGAGACCAGCTTATATGTAAAACAGCAACATTGAAGAACTGAATGAGGACAGGAGGGGGAGGATCAACCCTGTAAGTCATTGCAGGAACTTTTGCTTCACAAGAGTTGCACAGCTGAGATATCTTAATTAACAGCTGGACTGGATAGAGGGAGGGGTAGTGTCGTAACAGGTCCTTCCAAGGACAAAAGCCAAAAAGATGAGGGGGAAGGGAAGCACGTGTCTTTGGGGCAGGATCTTTTGGAGTTTGAGTAAGTTTCAGCTGTTTTTAATGACTATTTGTATTTTGGCAACCATTGAAGGATGCTGAATTTTCCTTTGTTTATCTAATTATTGTTAATCAAGGTTGCCTTGCCTTTCTTTGATAATAAAAGTACTTTTGCCTGATTTACTGAACTGGAGTGTAGAGCCTGAAGCCAAGTATCTTGGCAGAGAACCCAAAGCCCGCATTATACATGGTGGCAGCGGTGGGATTAGGTTCAGGACTCGGAGTAGTAAGTACTTCTTCACACAATACATTATTGATTTATGGAATTCACGCAACTCCAAGAGACAACATAACTCCTTCAGGAATATCTAGAATGAGCCTTTTTAAAGGGGAGTGTAGCATGAGAAGGAGGAGGGATCCACAGAACATTTTTCATTCATGTTGGTGCATGGCACTCACTTTGATGCTCTCGTTGATCCTGTTAACTAGCCAGTTAAATAGCCGGTTATAGATATTCTTTGCAAGGGCATCCCGTGCATAATAACCCTAAGAAACAAACAGAAGTTATTAGTGAGTGAAATCCAGGCACCTGGGGAAGCTAAGATTGAATATCCTCAGAAGAAGTGCTAACCATTGCTCCAGCATTGGTCTAGCCCCAGAGCTAGGGTACAGACCATTCTGTGAACTCTCTCTTGCACGTATGCAATCAGTTTTTATATAATGACTCCCCCATGTACCCCTCATTTGTACATACAGCTGTACATTTGTGAGAATAATCTGCACTGCTTTGAAACTGTTTGATGGACACCTATAGCAGGAATATACACTGCATAAGTAGTGCTGATGTATCTAGCAAGAAGTCTAGATTTCATTATCTACTAAGCAAGGAATGTAGTTCTCTTCAATTCGTCTGGAGTCCTACCAGTAGGATTTTATCCATGCTGAAGACCCATCTATTGGTTCCATCACCAGCACAGACCATTCATTCCCAGCATCTTATTTTATGCACCATCTCTTTGGCCAAATAAGATTCATAAAGCAATCTACATTTTTCGCATAAAGCAATTAAACCAATTAAAATACCTACAGAAAAACTCAATGCATTGAGACTCCAGCAGAGAAAACAGATGCTGATGTGTACAGGCAATTTAGCCTACTACCTTAAAGGCCCTCTGAGTGGGGTTGGCCCTGGAGATCTCCCAGAATTACAACTGATCTCCAGGCAATGGAGAGCAGTTTCCCTGGAGAACAAGGTTGCTTTGGAAGCTGGACTGTATGGCATTATACCATGCTGAGGTCTCTCACCTCTCCAAACCCCACCCTCCCTAGGCTCTACTCCCAAAATCTCCAGGCATTACCCAAGCTGGAGATGGCAACCCTACTGCTGGAACAAACAGGACATTAATTAACCTCCAGAAGGCCAGCAGGCTGCCCTAATTCCATAAACGGGGTGCAGAACAAAAAGACTCTAGTAATATACATAAATACAGAAAATACAGAGCATAAGAAAACCTTGCAAAATTGTTTAGTGTACACTTTTGAAAATCAAAATACAGAATGTTAATGAGATAAACCACGATAACCCTATTCATAGCTATTAATAAATGCATCTGGCTTCTTAAGGACTGTGCCATGAAAATTAATAAGATTAAGGCTATTGGGAGGAGCGGATAATAAATCCTTCATAACTAAATCAAAAGAAGAGATTCATTAATTAGTTAAAATAACCTCCCCAGGCTCCACCACCCCCCAAAGTCTCCAGTTATTTGCCAACACATAGCTGACAACCCTGTTCCCATATCCGAAATAGCTTGTGTTAACTGCTTATTTGTACCATTGAGACAAACATCAGCCCCAAGCTAACTTCACACTAAAACACTTTCCACACAGTTGGTATGCACAGGTGAAACTGGGGATGCCAGCCTCTAGGTGGGACCTGGGGATTCCTTGGAATTACAACTAATCTCCTGACTACAGAGATCAGTTCCCCTGGATAAAGTGGTTGCTTTTGGAGGGTAGACTCTACGGCATTGTACTCAACTGACGTCCCTGTCATCCCCAGGCTCCACCCCTAAATCTCCAGGAGTTTCCCAACCTGGAGCTGGCAACTCTATACCCCCACCCCCCGCTGGTGGCCAGGGGGGACCTGGCAACCCTATGAAAAACAGGACGTCAGTTCTAAATATGCTTATATGTTTTGGAATCTATTTGGATCTGTGTCTTTGAACTGTTTGATGGTCATGCAGAAAAGCTGAACTTAAGTCTTCATATAATTTTGGTTCCAAAGGAAGTACTGACTGTGCCAACACAGTCATGCTACAAGTTCCTGTAGAGCAGGGGTCCTCAGCAATGCTCCCTCTAAACTATGGAGTCTTGTGAGCAAAAATTCTACTTTGTGAGCTACCGGTATTAAAGTTGTGAGTGAGCGATTTGGCTACTGCATATTAGTTTGCTCTGGAGCCATCCTTCCAGAGCCAAGCCAGAGGCTAAAAAACTGTGAGCTAGCTCATACTAACTCAGCTTTAGAGGGAACATTGGTCCTCAGCCTTTTTGAGCCCGCAGGCACTTTTGGAATTCTGACGCAACATGGTGGGCACAGCTCAAAATGGCTGCCACAAAAGGGCTGCTGCAGGAGACAGAGCCAGCCACAAAATGACTGCTGCAGATTACCTTCAGTCGGGCCCATAGCCAGAATTTTTTTCATGGGGGGTATTTACATTTTTAAGGGGGCAGTTAAAATTAACGTTTCAAGAGCAGTACCTTCAGCGCTTCACCAACCATCCCCCTTTCTGCTAGCCCAGTCCTGCTATATACCACCTAGGTCATGGTGAGTCTTTCAAAAGCATCCCCACAAGCCTTTGGGAAACATGCAAATTAATCGGGGGGCAGGGCTTTTACTTAGGGGGCAAGGCCCCGAAATGCCCCATTGTAGCTATGGGCCTGCCTTCAGTCACACATGGGAGATCCTTGTGCTATGGTGGCAGCTGCTGCCAAAGCAATGTTTTTACACATCTGCACTGCCAATCAAATCTCCAAGGGCAAAAGCCACACCTGGCCACACCCACTTTCTAACAACACTTGGCGAGCACCAGGAAAAGTATCAGCAGGCACCAAGGCACCCATGGACGCCAAGCCAGGGACCTCTGCTGTAGAGAGAGGCAAGGAGGAAATGAGTACAGGGTGTCCTATCAAGGCTCAGTTTGTTATGAGCCAGCTGGCAGTTCAGAGTAGTTTTACAATTGCTTGTCCCATATATCTGCCTTTATGTATTTAATGTGAGATATATATATATATATATATATGTATATGTTATGACTTTTACAGGCATATAAAAAAGAATTTTATAAGACTTTTACTCAGTGTTTGCTTTCAGAACGTGGACTTTATTGCTCTATAAATAAATAGATATTTTAAGATTATCATGAATGAATCACTTACATGTCCATAAGCAACTTCTCGATGAGATTCATGTTGCAGCATTCATTATTGCTATGTCATGCTTCATTGTATATTTCTCTTGACATGTCTTTGTAGATGGCTGTGAAAAAGTACCTCAAAGTGTGCTGTGATTTTTTGGTTAAATTATTGTGGCACTTCAGATGCTTTCCCCCTTGCATTTTTTCTTGTTTTCTCCTGTTTTGGGCTGCAACATTTTTAGCAGCCCCAATGTTTACACTAAGTGTAATGTATTGAAACGATTACATGAATCACCTCATAGGACTCCTATGTTAAGCTTCGAGCCAGACCAGGGCTCCTCTGAGCGAACTTCCTATTGGTCGCTTCATAACAGCGACCAATCAGAACTGTGCCTTTTCCCTGCGAGGGAAAGACTTTCATTGGTCCTTAACTAAGCAATCTCATTGGTTGTTATTTGTAAATAGGCGTGGCTACATTAGCCCGGTTATGTTTAAAAGGAGCATAAGCTCCCACTGTTTTCTGTTCTGGTTTCTTACTGAGTTGAGTGCTTGTTCGTTACTTCCAATAAAGCTGAATCACTTGCTGAATCACTCTAAGAGTCCTTTGTTAGTGCGATCTAACAATTGGCGACGAGGATGGGATATTAGAGCAGGTAGGCAGCCCTGCGGACATCCACACTTCGGACTCGGAAGAAAGCGAGCAGAGCACAGCAGCCGATCCGGCGGAGGCGCCACCAGCTCCGGTGCCCAAGTCTCCCACGATGGCTGGAAGCCAGAAGTTCGAGTGCTTCGAACCTTCCTCAGAAGACTGGGACTCCTACCTATCCAGGTTCGAGTTCCATCTGGAGACACACGACATTACAGACGAGGCCAAGAAACGGGCGTGCCTCCTGAGTTCCTGCGGGAAGGGGACCTTCGACATAGCCAGGTCGTTGGTGGCCCCAACTGATATAAAGACTGTCACCTACGCTGACATCACTGAGAAGCTTAAGGCTCACTATTCTCCACAACCGTCGGAGATCGCCTGCCGGCACGCTTTTTACAAGCGGAACCAGGCCGGAGGCGAGACCATCGCAGATTTCGTGGCGGCCCTTCGCAAAGCCGCACGACCATGTAATTTCCACAACGTGGAGGAAGCCCTCAGAGACCGTCTCGTCTGCGGTCTCAAAGATGAAAGGCTGCAACAGAGGCTGTTCGCCCGCACCACCCTGACCTGGGCAGTGGCCTACGAAGAGGCCATGGCCGCGGAAGCAGCGGAGAAGTCCACGAAGGAGGTCCGCCAGCGGGTGGCAGAGCCCAGTGTACACGCTCAACGAGACAGCGAGGGCGAAGACGCGGATGATGACGTCAACGCGGTTCGAGGCAAGCGGACCCCAGCGAAGACTACCAACGTCAAGCCTTGCTCCGGTTGTGGCGGGAAACACCAGCGCGACTCCTGTTGGGCTCGTGATGTCGACTGCAGAGCGTGTGGGCGGCGTGGTCATCTGGCCAGAGTCTGCAGATCAGCAAAGAAGGATCCCTCAACTAACAACCGGTCAGCGCAGAGGGGCACTCCAGTCAGCACCCAAGGCAAGACCCGTTCCTCAGCATCGGAAGCAAGCTGCCAGTTGACGGCGACCTTGTCGAGCGCATCGGCCGTAAATCGCACCAGCAGCCAGGGCAAGATCACCGTGACTCCACTCCTCGACGGCCGACCCTGTACAATGGAGGTGGACTCAGGATCGTCCGTGACGGTGATTTCTGCCGCGTCCTGGCGCCAGTTGTTCCCGAACCGAAGCCGGCGGCGGCTCCAGCCTGCGGGAACCAGAGTGTCCGACTTCCAGGGCAACCGAATTCCCTTGGCCGGACGGGACTCTGTTACTGTTGAGTATAAGGGGAAATGTGTTAAACTGTCATTCCTGATTGCAGAGGGAGACCGGGTTAACCTGCTAGGGTTAGATTGGTTTGAGCCATTGGGCATTGGTATTTCTGGGATTAACAGGATGTCTGAAAATAAATGGGGCATGCTGTACGACCTGTTCCCTGATGTATTTGCCGAAGGGTTGGGGAGGTACAAGGGCCCCCCGGTTGCGTTTGACTTAGATCCGTCAGTCAAACCTATTAGGTTGAAGTATCGGAAAGTACCTGTGTCTCTCAAACATAAGGTGGAAAAAGAGATTGACAAACTAGTTGAGCAAGGGGTTTTAGAGCCAGTACCATACAGCAAATGGGAGACCCCGATCGTAACCCCTGTCAAATCAGATGGGTCCATACGACTATGCGCCGATTACAAATGTACGATTAACAAGGCGCTGCAGCAACATTCGTACCCGGTCCCGGTAATAAGCCACATTTTGGCTTCCCTGGGGGGTGGCAAGATTTTCGCCAAATTTGACCTGGCCCAGGCATACCAGCAGTTGCCTGTCACCCCGGAGGCTGCCGAGGCCCAAACAATTGTAACCCACCAAGGGGCTTTTAAAGTGAACAGGCTGCAATTCGGGGTCAACGTAGCACCTGGGATTTTTCAGGGCCTCATGGAACGTCTACTAAGGGGGGTACCTGGCACAGTGCCCTATTTTGACGACGTGCTGATTGCGGGCGGGTCTGAACAGGAACTACTGGACCGGGTTAAAGAGGTCCTCAGGCGTTTTCAAAATGCCGGTCTCAGAGTTAAGCGCTCAAAATGCACGCTCGGGGTGGAAAGTGTGGACTTCCTGGGGTTTCGCATTGACGCAGAGGGAGTCCACCCCACGGATGAGAAGGTATCTGCAATCCAAAACGCCCCCAGGCCGGTGAGTAAGAAGGAGCTCCAATCCTTTTTAGGACTCCTGAATTTTTATCATGCGTTTTTACCGCATAAGGCATCAGTGGCGGCCCCTTTGCACGCGCTTTTGCACAAGGAGGCAAAATGGAAGTGGGGGCAGGCCGAGGAAAAGGCTTTTGTGGGAGTCAAGGAGCTGCTGACATCTAATGCCGTACTCACGCATTATGATGAACACAAGCTCCTGGTGTTAGCTGCTGACGCTTCACCTTTTGGAGTAGGCGCAGTTTTAAGCCATCTGATGCCTGATGGGAGCGAAGCGCCTATCGCTTTTTATTCTAGATCACTATCTGCGGCAGAGCGGAACTATGCCCAGATAGACAAGGAGGGTCTGGCGTTGGTAGCGGCTGTCAAAAAGTTCCATGATTTTATTTTTGGCAGACGATTTTTGCTGGTCACTGACCACAAGCCGCTACTGGGGATTTTTGCGCCCGATAAGCAATTGCCAAACATCATGTCCCCACGCATGCTTAGATGGGCGATATTTTTGCAGGCTTATGATTTTGACTTAGAGCACCGGCCTGGGAAAGGGGGTGGCCGGTTGGGAGCATTGAGCCTGAATTCGCACCTTACAAAAGCCGCCAAAACGAACTCTCGATTTCCAAGGGGTGTCTACTATGGGGCAATAGGGTGGTGGTCCCTGCCCAGCTCAGGAAGAGAGTATTGGAATCCCTGCACGAGGGTCACCCTGGGATGGTGCACACCAAAGCATTGGCCAGAGGGTATGTCTGGTGGCCGGGGCTGGACAAAGAGATCTTAGACCTGATCCCCCACACGCTACACCCCAAGCCTGGGAATCATCTGGGAAACCCTGGGCCAGGTTGCATATAGATTTTGCTGGCCCTCTCCAAGGCCAAATGTTCTTGATTGTCGTAGATGCAATGTCTAAATGGTTAGAAGTTGTACACATGAAGTCGACCACTTCCTTAGCCGTAATTCATGCGCTTCGCCGCCTTTTTGCCACACACGGGTTGCCTGACGTCATCGTCAGTGACAACGGGCCTCAATTTGTTTCTGAGGAGTTCAGATACTTCCTCACGAGTAATGGCATCCGCCAAATGACTTCGGCCCCTTTCCATCCGGCGTCTAATGGCCAGGCCGAACGGATGGTAAGAACGGCAAAAGAGGCTTTAGGGAAAATGGACGAAGGGGACTGGAGCCAGAGGCTGGGCTCTTTCCTTTTGCGGCAGCACACCACCCCCTGCAGTACTACAACACTGCTTAATGTTTGCAGTAGAGTGCTGGAAGCCAGCACTCTGTGGCTAAACCAGAGGTCCCCAACCTTTTTGATCCAGTGGACACTTCTGGAATTCTGTGTGGTGGGTGCAGAAACAAAATGGCTGCCACCAAATGGCTGCCACAGGAGGTGGAACCAGCTACAAAATGGCTGCTGCAGCTTACCTTTGGTCATATCATGATAATCCTTGTATTGTGGTGGCAGCTGCTACCAAAACAACATTTAAAAAAATCTGTCCAGCCAATCTAATCTCCAATGGCCAATAGCCTCTCCCAGCCCCACCCACTTTTCACAAATACTTTGTGGGCACTAGGAAAGGTGTTACCAGGCTCCACAGCACCCATGGGCACCATGTTGGGGACCCCTGGACTAAACCATGGGACAATGTGACTGGCTTTTTGTGAGATTAACAGACATTGATACGGTTGTGGAAATAGGCCTGAGCATCCACAAAAGGAGCATGCATGCAAGCATAACACAGCTGAGATCCTTTCTCAACAGGAAACAAGCAATAGCCCCAAAACAGCATTCACATCTTTACAGCACACTTACTTGAGAGACCCTCAAAGTTGTCACCATCTTCTCCTGATGGGTCTCCACAGTACGGGAGCACAAAGCATGTTCCAATACAGTTTCGTCCAGACGGATCAGCTGACATATCTCCCTTAGCACTGCAAAAAATAAAATCAGGAGCAGGGAGGATAACAGGTTTTTTTTATTGTGTGACACTTCCTTGTTAGACTGTTATGTATTAGGATTTCTACTGCATGCCTACGCTTCAGTTACAGTATATTACAGCCTGGTATCCTAGAGTGCACGTTCTGATTGGCTGCTTCTGCCAACTAGCCAATCAGAGCTAAGGATTGTGACTGGAGGGAACAACAGTGATTGGTCTTTATCGTGTTAATATGATTGGTTCTTACCATTGACCTGGGCGTGGCTTTCCCAGCCCGGGATGTTTAAAAGGAGCTCAGGCTCCTATGGTTTCTTGTGTTGATTTGTTCTGGTTCAATAAAGCTGACTTCACTTGTTTAAGAGCTGCCTGTGTCTGATCTATTTCAGACTTTGACACAGTGCTGACACATTACCATTTATTTGTTTGTTTATTCCTATATATTTGTAGCCTGCCCTTCCTGTGAGCAGGCTCAGGGCGGAGAACATCATATTGGTAATACAATAAATATGATCAAAACTTTAAAACACAATAATACAACGTTAAAATTGACAGTCACAGCCCAATGTCAGAAAGTGAGTGGTTGGGAGAGGTTCCCTGGCTCGTTGGTACAGATGAGTAGCCAGGTATTATTGGATGGGAGGCAGGGGACAGACACCTCAGGGAGGCCATATACAGACACCTGCCGCCTCAGCCAAAAGCCTGGCGGAACAGCTCCATCTTGCAGGCCCTGTGGAATTGAGAAAGGTCCCACAGGGACCTGATCTCAATGGGAAGCATGTTCCACCAGAGAAAGCCCTGGCCCTGGTCGAGGCAAGACGGGCGTCCTTCAGGCCAGGGACTACCACCACCACCACCACCACAAAAACAAGCTCCAAGAGACGGAGAAGAAGAAGAAGAGATAGGATTTATACCCCGCCCTTCACTACCCAAAGGTGTCTCAGAGCGGCTTACAAACTCCTTTCCCTTCCCCTCCCCACAACAGACACCCTGCGAGGTAGGTGGGGCTGAGAGAGCTCTTGACAAAAACTGCTCTTTTTTCAAGAACAGCTCTTATCAGAACTACGGCTTGCCCTGTTAGATCGCCGCTAACAAAGATCCGGAGAGTGATATCAGCAAAGTGAATCAGCTTTATTGAAGTAACGAACAAGCACTTGAAAGCATTCATAACCAGTAACATTGGGAGCTAGGCTCCTTTTAAACATTCCCGGGCTAACATAGCCACGCCTATTTACAATAAACAACCAATGAGGTTGTGCGGATAATGTCCAATGAGAGTCTTTCCCTCGCTGGGAACTGGAACAGTTCTGATTGGTCGCTGTTGAAGAGCGACCAATAGGAAGTTAGTTCTGAGGAGCCTTCGTTTGGCTCAAGCTTAACCTGGGAGGTGAATGAGGTGATTCATGTAAGCCTTTACAATACATTACATGCCCAAGGCCATCCAGCCAGGTGCAAATGGAGGAGTGGGGAATCAAACCCAGTTCTCCCAGATTAGAGTCCGTGCACTTAACCACTACACGAAATTGGCTCACACACCCAACTGGCTCAAGAGATCAAAGGAATGGATGCAAGGTTTCACAAGCTCAGGCATGCAATCTACCAAGCATTGCTCCAGAATAAACCCCAGTGATAGTGCCCAGGGGATGACCGCCTAGAGAATTTGATACTATATACACACCAAATTCAAGGGAGATTGGTAGCAAAAACAGATGATGCTTTTTGTGCATCCACCGTGCGTTGAAGTGATTGCCTTTGTAAAAGAATTTTGTATTGAAATGCAAGCACTCTGCATCCATCCACTACAGCTGTCACCCAAATACAATGTTTTTTCAAATCTGCACTGCCAATCAAATTGACTTTACATTTCTATAGCTGTAAAAGCAATGAGAAACAGTAGCCTTGAGATTTATTAAACTCATATAGCAAACCTGGTTAAAAGTAGTTTAAAAGGGGGTTTCCCTTCTTTTTAAAAAAAGAATTGGTAGGATTATAGTTCTTTTAAAAATATAACAGACATAATACAGTGGTTTTCAAATGGTGGTTGCTCAGTAACTTATTGAGGGGAGGGTATCAATACGAAGACCAGAAATACTGAGCAACCTTCCCTATCCAATACATCCCCTGAAAGATATATTCATCCCTGATCCCAAGGTACTCCAACGGCCACAATAGCTTCGGGGCTGAGGATGAACTCAATTCCTTTTCTTCTTCCTTTGGACCCTGAAAACCATCAGAGAGGTTTGTTATAACCTCTCAGCTCTCGGCTCTGAACAGCTGAGGACTCACACCTGCTGTCTAGGGTAGTCGTATGAAGACAGTTCACAAGTACAGCTCTTAGGGTTTCCAACTCCAGGTTGGGAAATTCTTGGAGATTTTGGGGTGGAGCCTGGGGAGGGTGGGGTATGGAGAAGGGAGAAATCTCAGCAATGTATAACGCCAAAGGGCCCACCCTCCAAAGCAGCCATTTTCTCCAGAGGAGCTGATCTCTGGAGTCTGGTGATCAGTTGTAATTCTGGGAGATCTCCAAGCCCCACCTGGAGGCTGGCAACCCTAACAACTATCAGCAAGTGCCAGTTTCTTTGGAGAGGCCAGCAGGAGGCCATTCAGGCACCTGTAAATTTGCCTTCTAAGACAGGGAGTATCCATCACCTATGGCAGGGTCCCTCTCTCTTGCTAGTAATCTTCAGTACATACAGATATATCAAGCACCACAAAGGCCTCACAAGCACCACAAAGGCCTCACAATAAAAACAGATCACATGAGTGGATGCAGAAAGACAGGACAAGATTAGGGATGCCAGCCTCCAGGTGGGACCTGGGGATCCCCGTGGAATTACAGCTCATCTCCAGACTACAGAGATCAGTTTCCCTGGAGGAAACGGATGCTTTGGAGGGTGGCTTCTCTGGCATTGCACCCCATTGAGGTCCCTGTCCTCCCCGGGCTCCATCCCCCAACAAGAACATAAGAGATGCCAATGTTGGATCAGGCCAAAGGCCCATCCAGTCCAACACTCTGTATCACACAGTGTCCAGAAATACCAGTGCCATCAGGAGGTCCAACAAAGATGGCACCAAGATGACAGAGCATCACTTGCCCCAGAGTCCCTGTATATACCAGGAGTACACGTGCACACACACATGCACACACACACACACTTTCCCAAGTATGCCCCCTATCTGCAGATACCTAAATCTGCAGACAGGGGGCACACTTACCTCAAACAGGTTTTTCAGCAATGTTGAGTGACCCCCTAGGTTTGCATTTAGCAGGAGTGGCAGCAATGGGTAGGGAGCCACAGGAGCCCTGTTGCAGAGGCTAGGAGCCTCACCAGGCCCAGGGATAGCAGGAGCGTCAATTGACAGGGGGAGAATGGACAGGGGGACAGAGGGCCCAGCTACAGAGACTGCGAACCTCTCTGGGTCTGGGGACAGCAGCAGGAAGGATGGGGGGAGAAGCTGCAGCAGGCCCAGCCACAGAGGCTGGGAACCTCGCTGGGCTTAGGAGTAAAGGTAAAGGTTCCCTTGCTCGAAAGCCAGTCGAGTCCGACTCTAGGGTTGCGGTGCTTATCTCCGTTTCAAAGCCGAAGAGCCAGCGCTGTCCGAAGATGTTTCTGTGGTCATGTGGCCGGCATGACTAAACACCAAGGAGCACGGAACGCTGTTACCTTCCCACCGAGGTGGTACCTATTTATCTACTTGCAATTTCTTGCTTTCAAACGGCTAGGTTGGCAGGAGCTGGGACCAGAGACGGGAGCTCACTCCGTCATGCGGCAACTTGGGTCTCGAACTGCTGAACTACTGACCTTCCACATCCTGCAGTTCAGCATCTTAACCACTTGAGCCACCGCAGCTCTGGGCTTAGGAGTACCCCCTCCCAAATCCAAAGCAACAGAGGGTGCTGCTTCATGCTTGGGCTCAACGCCAATGCCATCTCCTCCCAGTGCAAACAGTGCAAAACGCACCATTTACACTTGGAGGAGCATTTCCCCCCCAAATGAGTGAGAACAAGAGAGAGAGAAAGCGAGAAAAGGGGTGTGGGGAGTGGGAAGTAAGCAAAGAGGGATAAGATTCACCCTCCCCGCAAGTTTCTTGCAGGTCCCCACCAATGTTCCCTCTAAGCTGTGGAGTCTTGTTCTACTTTGTGAGCTACTGGCATAAAAGTGGTGAGTGAGCGATTTGGCTGGGGCATAAATCAGTTTCCTCTGGAGCCCTCCTTCCTGAGCAAAGACAAAGATGCGTGAGCCGGAGCCTAAGAAACTGTGAGCTAGCTCACAGTAACTCAGCTTAGAGGGAACACTGGTCCCCACTTCTGCGTGTGCTTGTGTGTATCCATAGCCAACTTATGGCAACCTTATCAGGTTTTCAAAGCAAGAGATATTCAGAGGTGGCTTGCCATTGCCTGCCTCTGTGTAGCAACCCTAGATTTCCATGGTAGTCTCCCATCCATGTACTAACCAGGGCCAACCCTGCTTAGCAGCCAAGATCTGACCAGATCAGGTTAGCCTAGGCTATCCGAGTCAGGGCATTCCCAGACACAGGGACTATTTATTTGCTCTCTGAAAATGAGGGGTGAAGGTACAGAAAGGGAAGCTAGCCCTTATGGAGGATGTACAACCATCCAGGTCTTTCTCCCCCTTTTTCTCCCACGATATCTGGCAATCAAAACGGAAAAACAAAATATTACATCATGGCGTTGTGAACGCCTCACTTGCATTCCACTTCACTGGATGCCACACCAAGCCAAAGAAACTTGTGTTGCAATGATGATATTACTGGGAGAGGCATAGACTTGTTGCTTTGTGCCCTCGGTGCTCTCCCTAAGCTCCAGTCTGATGGCCGAACTAGATAATATATTTCACATGAATCATACAAACATTTGGGTAACTAAAGTTTCCTGAGTACAGATGGGTTATGGCTATTTCAGCTTTGGAAAACAGTGCACTAGGGTTGCCAAATGTACTCACCTGTGCCAGCGGGGGACTTTGTGTTGCCTCCCAGTGCGAGCGCGCGCCGCATGTACATCACTTCCCTGTGACGTCATCACGCTGGGGCGGGGCACAGCCATTTGAGGGGAAAACATAGAGTTTTCCCCTCAAATG
>NW_015165370.1:30780-37221 GCF_001447785.1 Gekko japonicus
AGAGAAGTCTGAAGACCCTCTCTCCATCCCGTTATGCTACCGAGCTGTATCAGGGCCCAGAGTACTTGGAAATGCTAGTTCCCCAATGTCACATGTGACTACAAGTTGGCTTGGGTCATACGTATGGTCTACTTTGGCCCTCATGAGCTGACCTGGGAAATGCAAGTGGATGGTATGCCTCCCTCACCTAGTTCTCTCCGCAGCGCGGGTGACATTCCAACTGTATCCTGCAGGAGGCCTTCCCATCCAAGCCTATTACAGCACCATGATTTTGCATGTAGTAGGCAGCAGAGAAGAGGATCTTAAGCCAATGGGGAGCTTCCTCATCAGAAGCTAAGGAAAGGAGCCACATAAAGCAGGGAGACCAGATTCTCCGAGTTCCAAAATGTCTGAGGTCCTAACTGGACACGATGCTGAGAGTTCCATGGTCAGAAATTCCAAGCATGTTTTTCTTTGTAAACAGTAGCTGCACAGGCATCCAGTTCAGCTTGGGACTGCAGTATAGGGAGGGGGAGAGGCAATTCTAACCCTTTCCCTTTGCTCTACCATCCCAACACAAAATATAACCTTGGAGCTCCAATTGGCCTCAGCATGAGAAAAATGTACTGGCACCAGTATTCATATCTGGTGGAGATGTAGTAAAATTCAGTCCTTCTGGAAAAAAATCCATAAAATATTAGAAAAAAATCTTAAGAATTAAAATCCCGTTGGTACCAGAAACATACTCACTCAATATGATTCCGGACACAATAAAAAAGCACACGCGTATAATTACATATATATTAACAGCAGCTAGAATATTAATAGCAAAACTTTGGAAATCTAAAAATATACCCACCATAAAAGAACTTAAATATAAGTGCTAGATGTAGCCGAAATGGATAAAGTAAATATAGGCCCCGTTCACACGAGGCGATTTGGCCCGGAAACGGGACAGTTTGGAGGCGGATCAAAGCAGCGCGATCACACCACAACATCTGGGAAGCGTTCTGCTTCCGCCTCCAAACTGGCCCAAACCCGGGAAGAACCGCCTCAAACTGAACCACCTACCTCGGTGGTTCCAACGGATGAGGCGCTTCTTCCCGGGCGTCTGATCGCCGGCGCTCCCTTGCGCCGGCTCAAGCCCGGGCCGGAGCCGAACTGCGCATGCTCCGACATGCGCAGATCGGCCGGCTCCCGGTTAGAGCCGTCTTTTCTCTCCGGCGTTTGATCGCGCCGGGGAGAAAAGGCGGCTCGGCCGGGGGATCCGTGGGATCCCGCCGAGCCGTATCAACGTTGGCGCGGCTTTTAAAAGCCGCGCCTTCGAGCGCATTTTCCCCTGCCGTGTGGCCGGGGCCTATTACAAAACAAACCGGGAGAAACTTTTTGGGATAGATAGGGAATAATATACGACTAGTTGAGGATGAAGAAAATAGAAATAAACGGAAGTTAGGCTAGCTAGAAAAAGTTATGGTTAGGAAAGAATGTAAGATAGATATGGTATACGGTAAATTTGAAAAATATGTTTATGTGAGCTAATTGATGCTATGTGATATTGTTTAGGAGACCTTGGATGGGGTCATCCTGCATAAGCTTTAAAGTTACTGTGTATAAGTTGGAAAATCAATAAAAAAGGGGAAAAAAGGAAAAAAGAAAAATGTACTGGCACCATAAGGGTTTCAGATTGGACAACAGTGTGTTGGGAAAGGGTTAACCTCCCCTCCTTCCATACTGGAACCCTGAATCGAACTGGGGCTCCATGCAGCAACCATTTGGTCGAAAGTGCCATCAGGTCGCATCCAACACAGTGACCCCATAGGGTTGTCAAGGCAAGAGACATTCAGAGGTGGTTTGTCATTGCCTGCCTTTGTGTTTCAACCCCGGACTTTCTTGGTGACCCCCCATCCAAGTACAAACCAGGGCCGACCCTGCTTAGCTTCCGAGATCTGCTGAGAATGGGCTAGCCTGGGCCATCCAAGTCAGGTCAGCAGATATTTACAAAGGGGAAAAATGCTTGGGAGTACCAGCCAGCCATGGATCTCCCAGTATTGCATCTAGTTATGCCCTAAACTGTTTTGCACCCAAGCTTGGGTTGAGTTCCCCACCCTAACCGCTGATATGGACTTCCTCTGCTGACCTTGCTCATTCTTGACTCCACATGACTCTGCTCCACTGGCTTGGAATTGCTCACTCAGTTGCACATTGCCCAGTTTGAGGACGACAGCTGTCACCTCCAGCACTGCAGTCACCTCTGCTGAGGAAAAGCCAATGGCTTTCATGGCATCCTTTGTGAGAAAGCAACACAGAAGAGCGTTAGACAACCTGACTCTCACAGAATTGCATAAGAGAACTGAGGCTTGAGGGGAAATGCAATGATGCTTTTAGGGCAGAACCTGGGTGTGCAGAGGATCTAGTTAGCTAGAGATAACATTTAGGTTACATAGACACTGGGCTTTTCCGCATTCTCATCTTCCTCAGTTGTAAGTTCCTATTGGGGGGGGCAGTTCTGTTCTGCACATCTTTTGCTCCATCTAGTGGTTGAGTTGATAATTCACCAGCTTATGTCCAGCATTATCTTCCTGCAGATTTAAACTGCAGGTTTTTATGCTGGACATAAAGAGGCGTAATGTTGAATTGACCACTAGAGGGAGCAAAACATGGGCAGAACAGGAAAAAACCCAGAAGAAACAGGAACTTACAAGTGAAGAAAAAATAAGAATGCAGAAAAGCCAACTGTTTACTTGTTGGACTGGTCTGGGGACTGAGGAACATACAACTGTATGCCTTTTACTTCATGCAGTATCATAGTTCACCAACATAGTGCCCAATGGAGCAAGAAGTTTCTTTTCTACCATTTCAACTGGATTATAAATAAGTCTCAGTCAGTCTCCTGAGTTTTATAGAGTTCTACAGTTTTTATAGCCTCAGACAGAGAGTTCTGCATTTCTGTTCATGCTGGTGTGTGTGTGTTAGGGTTGCCAAGTGTATCTTCGCTGGGAGCGGGAAGCTCCTGGCCGGCGTCTGGTGCATGCACACGCGCGTCACCTGGAAGTGACAGGAGGACACCAGGCACGCTGGGGGCGAGGCCATGGCCATACAAGGGAAAACCATAGAGTTTTCCCTTGTATGGCCGTGACCCTGCCCCCAGCGTTTCCCCCAGGGCCCGATTCCACAGCGTCAGAAATCGGGCCTCCAAAGCGGGGGTTTACCCGCCACCTGCCCCCACTTGGCAGCCCTAGTGTGTGTGTGTGTGTGTGTGTGTGTGTGTGTGTGTGAAGTGCTTGCTTTGAAACCCTGAAAAAAATTAGTCACTATGCCTAACACTGATATACATCTAAAAAATCTGCAACAGCTGCAGCCAATATCAAAATAATTTACATATTCAGCCTATCCATATATCATTGAAAGAATTCCACTGGTAACTGGGGCAAAGGAATTTGATTTAACTCAAAAGATGTAGATAGAAAGCCTCTGCAATTTCCTGCACTGGAGAGAAGAAAAGTACATCCCAATTTTATTGCTTCAAGTTGAAGAAACCAGAGACTTGGGCAAGTATTTCGGACCTCTATAACTTTAACAGCTGGATTCACTGACATGGCCCAACAGCTTAATACTGGTGAACTTAGGGTTGCCAACTTCATGTTGGAAAATTCCTGGATATTTGGGAAGTGGAGACTGAGAAGAGCAGGGTTTAGGGAGGGATCTCAGTGGAGTATATACCATAGAGTCCACATAAGAACATAAGAGAAGCCAATGTTGGATCAGGCCAGTGGCCCATCCAGTCCAACACTTTGTCACACAGTGGCCAAAAATACCAGGTGCCATCAGGAGGTCAACCAGTGGGGCCACCCTCCAAAGCAGCCATTTTGTCATGGAAAACTGTAGTCAGGAGATCAGTTTAATTCCAGATCTCCAGGCCCTGCCTGGATAGTGGCAACCCTAGGAAAGGTTGGACAAAGGACAGGAGAGAATACTTTGGCAACTATGCTTTTAATCTTTGTGTATATGGACATATTTCTGTAAACAAAGGTTTAAAACATGCTTGTCTTTAACCCCATCTTTTTAATGTTGGGTTTCACACTCAAGTAGGAACATTTTTCCTTTTTGCAGGAGAGATGTTCTTTATTTATTTATTCATTATTTTGGGGATTTTTATTCCGCCCTCCCCAAATGGGCTCAGGACGGATCTCAACAAATTGAGTCAAAGACTCGTTACAATAAAATCAGATTAAAATAATAAAAACAATAAACAATAAAATTGGTAGCAGCAATATAAATCTGTTGGGGACACAAGGTGGAATCAGATGGGCCCTTTCAGCAGGTTGGGAACTAAAGCAAGGAGGCCAACTGAGGTGGACGCCCGCCACCTCAGCCGAAGGCCTGGAGGAACAACTCCATTTTGCAGGCCTTGCAGAACGATAAAAGGTCCTGCAGGGCCCTGATCTCCAGTGGGAGCTGATTTCACCAGGCTGGGGCCAGGGCAGGAAAAGCCCTGGCTCTGGTCGAGGCTAAACGAACATCCTTTGGGCCGGCAGTAACCAGTAAATGTTGGTCCTGTGAGCGCAAGGCTCTGTGGGGCACATATGGGAAGAGGCAGTCCTTCA
Organism: Gekko japonicus; assembly: GCF_001447785.1. Classification (NCBI taxonomy): domain Eukaryota; kingdom Metazoa; phylum Chordata; class Lepidosauria; order Squamata; family Gekkonidae; genus Gekko; species Gekko japonicus. Next base: position 35,364 of record NW_015165370.1, read on the forward strand.
GATATGTTGGATCCAGGCTGCGTAAGGCTTTGAAGGTTAGTACCAACACCTTGAAACGGACCCGGTACTCAACTGGTAGTAAGCGGCACAATACCAACCGAATGTATGCCCGCACAGGTGATGCCATCAGCAGGCATGCCGCCACATCCTTGACTACTTGGAGTTTCCAGATTAGCCTCAGGGGCAAGCCCATGTGAAGCGAGTTACAGTAATCAAGCCTGGAAGTGACCATTGCATGGGCCACTGTAGCCAGGTCCTGGGGGTAGAGGTAAGGGGCCAATTGCCCAATGTGCCGGAGATGGAAAAAGGCAGACCTGGCAACTACGGTGATTTGGGCCTCTTTAGAAAGTGAGGAATCTACGATCACCCCCAGTCTCCTCACCTTCTGGGCCAGCACAAGTGGCACACCATCCAGGTCCTAACTCTGCCCCCCAACTCAGGTACAAAACCTTTGTCTTCATTGGATTGAGTTTCGACCGGCTCTGCTGCAACCAACCAGCCACGGCCTCCAATGCCCCAGTCAGAATCTCTGGGGCGGCGTCTGGGCAGCCATCCAATAACAGATAGAGTTGGGTGCCATCCACAAATTGATGACACCCCAACCCAAACCCCCAGACCAACTGAGAAAGGGGGCACATGTAGAAGTTAAACAACACTGGTGAGAGGATCGCCCCCTGCAGCGCACCACATTCAAGTAGGAATAGTGCAGATAATTGACTCTCCTATATTAAAGAAGGCTCACTCCTCAGAAGGATTATAGGTGACGACAAAACAGTATAATCCATGTCCCAGCCCTGCCACCAGTCAGTACCTGAATAGCCCTGAAGTTGGCAGCATCATCCACTCCCTGCAGGCTTGGGGCCTCCCTGTTGAGGTAACTGTAAACGCTGCAGTCTCGCTCTAGCTTCAGCTGCTCTGTTGGAAAAGAGAGACACACAGTTGACGCAACCTCTTTCTCTTCCTCCAGAGCTCCCTTTACATCAAGGGTGTCTGTCTTCTTACCTCTTTCTCCTATTCAAGCCCTGACCCCTCTTAACCAAAAGTAAACTAAGATTGCACTCCTTGCCACTGACTTGGTCAGACTTCTTTGAAACAGACATTGAATACAGCTCTCTATCAGTGCACACGTTTTAGTCACCTTGCAGCTGCGCCTCTGCCAGGGGCAGGCCAACGGCAACGATTTTCTTCTTCCAGTTAAAATTACAAATACCGCTAAAACTCTGTATCCTACCATGCAACTCATTCAGATTTGAAGCTACCCTACAGTCTGAGGTGCCGTTCTTCATCTTAAATGGCCCTGTTGCCAGAAGAACAGCCACTGCTGTTGAAGGACGTCTCCTCAGGCTGGAGTAGGTTGACAGGTCCCCCTTGGCCACCAGCAGGGGATGGGGAGCCAGGGTTCAAAGCTAGCTAGCTGGAGTGATAAGACACAGGCTAAATATTTCTTCTTTGCTGAAATGAAGGCTGAGTTCAGACTGGCAGTTTGCCCCGAGACAGGCACATGCCAGAAACGTTTCACAAACGAATTAAAGGGGCCGTTCACACAGGCACGTCTGTCAGGCGTTCCCCAGCCGTACTCAGCCCGTCTTGTAGCGCTTGCCTCCCGAGTTTAAAAAGTACCTGATGAAAGTGTGTCAGCAAGCTGCCATTGAGTAGTGTGCTCTGTTCTACATGTTACCTTATGCTCTGGTCATTCCCCCCCAGCAGTTCTTCCTGAGTAGGTGTTTACTGTCTTTGCTTGCTATGCTGCGGAACTGCTCAAGGTCACACAGCTGGAGGTGGGAAGGAGTTATGGTGTTGCTCTGCTTATTATGTATTTGATGCCTGAGAACTGAACTTGTGTTTATGTTATAGAACC
>NW_015165370.1:38076-47356 GCF_001447785.1 Gekko japonicus
TGTGTGGCTTTATGACACACTTCCGGTGATGTCAGGGGGTGTGGCCTTATGACACACTTCCAGTGATGTCAGGGGGTGTGGCATATGCTAATGAGTTATGCTAATGAGTTCCCCTAGCTCTTTTTCTATGAAACGACCCCTGCTACTAGGCTGACAAGACTTACAGTCTTCCAAAATGTGTTTTCCAAGCTCCACAAAAGCCCACCATGTCCTTCTACATTCCCTTCATTTCCCTGGTCCCCTCCCTTCTAACCAGGCCTTTAAAAAAAAAAAGAGGTGCCTGAACTCTCAAAAGAGAAATGAAGTTTTCAGTCTGTATACTGAAAACTCATGAACTTTTAAACATTTTAAAAATAATTTTGTCAAAGAGGTTGCAGAACTCTGTTCCGGTGCGTTCCCCCAGAAAAAAAGCCCTGCTTCTAACCATGGAGCATGAGATCTAGTCATGTACAAGCTGCAGAGATTCTGTGTTGAACATACTGAGCAGCTGATCAGAACCTCCAGACAGGATTTGGTAGAAGATGTGGAAGTTCCTCTCACTCTTGACATGATGCACCACCCGGGACTTCTCCAGCAGGTCTGATAATCAACAAGGAAACAAACAAAAAGAGGAAACAGGGTTGAAAAGGCCTAAGGCAAGAGTAGCCATCTGGGGGGAAAACCCTGTTGACAATGACCTCTCCACCAGGCCATGGAAGAAACTTTGACCCTCTAGCCCTTCTTTTAACTTCATCCCAAGTGTGTTTTTCAAAGACCTGGCTGTTCCTGTATTTACCGACTGCTTTTTTCCTCATGAAGAGAACCAGCTTTTGTTTAAAGACCTAGACCTAGCACCTCTTAGTGGATGTCATGTGGCCCATCCTTAATTACTTTCCACTTGGAGGCAAGATAGCTATCGTTCTGACAAATCTTTAGTGATATTTTTCACACTATGGATTTCAGCGCAATCAATTCACCAGCAATTTTAACAACAAATAAACAAAAGCACAAATCTATCCCGTCCCAAGCAGAATCCTTTTTCCTTCATAAGGGGAAAGGGATCCAGTATTCTTCTTTTTTTAAAAAAAAAAAATTGAAATTAGATATCCAGTTGTTAGAAAGCAGGAGGAGAGGTCACAGTCTGAAGAGTAAAAGAAGGGTTCTTAGCCCCCCTTCCCAACCTAGCTTTTAAAGGTGAAGGATTTGTGTCCCATGCCACCACCAAAAACATAACAAAATGCACATTTCTCCCCTGCCCCCAATTTGTTTTGGGTTTTGTTCTGTTTTGGTAGAGCCTATATTTCAGGGGTGTCAAACTCATTTGTTATGAGGGCCGGAACATAAATGAGATCTTGTGGGCTGGGCCATGTGTGACATAAAATGTAATGCCAGGTAGCGGAGATATAAACTTTATAAAGGACACAAACACAATTTTTTTAACTTAAAATAAAAACATGCTTAAAACATTAGCTCTGTAAGCTGCAACCCTACTTTTCAGTTATTGACATCCACCACAGAAATCTCATGCTCAGAGTTCTGAGTCTAGGACCCAGGTTAAAATATGAAATGGCTGAGTGATTAAGAGAGTCTGGCGAAGCAAGCTATGATGCAGCAGCAGCAGCAGCAGAACTGGAAGCAGGAGATGGCCAGTTCCACTGCGGGCCTGATGGAAGCCCTCCGGGGGCCTGATCTGGCCCCTGGGCCGCATGTTTGACACCCCTGCTCTATTTCTTGCAGCTGCCCTGGAAGAAGAAATTGTGTCTGTGCCTGTTCAATTCTGGCACCCTACTGAGGAGAAGAGGAAAAGTTGTGGGGCTGGTAGTTCATACTCACAATTGCTGATGACACCACCCAAAGGATCACCCTTGAAGTCAAACTCGATATCCATGTATTTGCCCTAGAGACAAAAGGGGGAAAGCCAAGAAGCTAGAACAGCAGTACTCACTCAGTGGCTTACAGAGAGCCACATTCATAGTCACCATCAACCAAAAGAACCATGTTTATTTCCACCCCTAGCATGAGGCCTGCACCTCAGGAGGGGGCTCACAGCTTACCTATCCAGACACCCACCAAGTAGAGTGGCAGTTTTACAAGGCAGACTATATGGCGTTTTACCCTGTTGAGGTCCCTCCTCTCCCCAAACCCCTCCCTCCCCAGGATCCACTCCCAAAATCTCCAGGTATTTCCCAATCCAGACCGGGCAGCCCTACCACCAAGTGTTTTTAGTGTTGGGATAGGCAATGTCTGAGGTATAAAGAAGAGAACAAGACACTGAAGGGGGCAGAAAGAATACAGCTAGATAGGTTAGTGAGGTCAACACCTTCTCTCCTTTCAAGTGTCATTCCTTGTCTGTCTCCTGATTGCTACTCTTAGGGCAATATCCTTTTTCTTCATGGAAGTTCCACATTTAGGGTGCGTTCAGACAGCTAATCCCACCATTATGCCGGCTCAAATTTGATCCCGATCTTTTTAATCCATCCTTGCACGACCAGACATCCCCCGGGGGAATTGCCTTACCGTGCACTGCTTCTGCTGTGGATTGTTTAGATGCGCAGTCGGGGGGTTAGTTTTTTTACTTTTTGCGCATGCGTATAGGCATGATATCGCGGCCTTGTTTATCCGTGCATGTGCAGAACAGAAAACTCCAGATTTAAAGTAGTATCTTTTTAGTACGGCTCCAAGGCGCAGCAAAACGGGATGCTCACGGAAGATGGACGTTTCCCAGATGTTGATGTCTGGACATTACATTTAAATCCATGAGGCACCCGTGCCTCGTGCGGATCTAAAGAGCCGTCTGAATGCACCCTTAGTCTTGCTTTCTCTTTCAGCTAGTGAAGTAGTTAGGACTATGTCTCTCCTCTTTACTGTCAAGTATATTAGTTCCTAAATAAACCTTTATCTTCATTTTAATCAGGTTGTGCACCATTGCTGTGTTAATTACTCTGCCAACATTTAGAAAGTGGGTGGGGCCACATGTGGCTTTTGCCCAACAGGGCTTTCAATTGCTTGTCTTGTGCAGGTTTGTAAAAACCTTGTTTTGGCAGTAGCTGCCAAAACAGCATGAGGGTCTTCACTGTGTGACTAAAAAAGCTGTGTATATGCAAGAAAATATTTTAAAGTAATGTGTTTATTTAAAAAGGCCTTCTGTTAAACACAGCATCTTCCTGAAATGTTGAAGAATTACTGTTAGAGTTACACATACCCTCCCTTCCTTATATTTTGTGGTTGGCTCTGCCACCTGTGGCAGCCATTTTGTGATTGTGCCAATCACAATGTATCAGAATTCCAAAGTGGCTTGTGAGCTCTAAAAGGTTGGGGACCCCTGAGGTACACAGCGCCTTCCCTTAATACTGCATAACCATAGCCAGACTCAAAAACATTTCAGATTACAGGAAGGGCCATCCAGGGCAAAGAGCATCACTTTCAGACAGCTCACGCCATAATTTTTCTAACATCTATGCCTGCAGAATCCATCAGTTATCCCTGCTGCTCATATACAAGAGGAACTAAAGACTTGCAGAAAAGATACTGGCAGGGATTAATGAGTGCCTTTAATTAAGGCATCCATGCTGGATGCCGTAATTAAAAAATAAACTATAACACAATTAAGAAGGTTCCAGCTAAAGCCCAATTTTATCCACAGCTGGGAAAGCTGGGGACCCTCTTAATTGTGTCACAGTTGAGAGGTCCAACGCAGTAACCCCCCTTAGCCCAAGAATCTCAGGCTGCGATCATATGCACCTTTAGATCCGACATAGGCATGAATGCCAGGCGGATTTAAAGGGAGCGATCAGATAGCAACATCTGGGAAGCATCCCGCAGCCATTGGCAACCCGTGCTGCTCTGCAGCAGAAGCGGAGTTAAAAGACACCGGGGGGGATCTGGTAGTAAACAGGTTGAGATGGGCCAGGGACAGACTTTCCCCTGTCTGGTTGCTCAAGCATGCTTTCATGCCGTTGGGATGGTCTGATCGGACCATCCCGACTCCATGTCGTTGTTCCCCCCCCTCACAGTATGCGCAACATCGTAAATTCCATAGGGAGCCCTCGTTCAAGAGCATGGGAAACAACTCCCGGTTGCATCTGATCACACAGTGAGGGGCTGTGCCCACAGCTTCAAAGAAATCTGTGATCTCGCAACTCTAGGTCCAATTCCTCCAGAGGGAATAGCCTGGCTCCCCCCCCCCAACTTCATCTGGCGCGTGTGACCGCAACCTCAGTGTAACACATCAGCTCTCTTGAAAGGCCCCAGGTAAAATCTTCATTAATGCATTTCACCCTTTTAGGGGGTAGGGAAGGGAATCCTACATTCAGGACTTTGTTTTCTGTAATGTGCGCTCATGCATGCAAGTATGGAATTTGGCATTAGGTTTTGATTAAGCAGCTGGGAAACCACAGCTTTTTGACTTGCTATAGCAAGTTTCTAACTTTTAAAGGGTATGAAAATAAATACGGGGGGGGGGAATATCCAGGAGTTACAAGGGGTTACATGCCACTTTACCCTTTATCATACAGAGCAGAAACACATAGAATTATTCAAAATAAGCATACATGTGCATTTTTAGTATCCTGATTTTCTTACAGCTTTGCAACAGCAGGCGCAAGCCCTTCAAGAGGTCCAACCAGCTCTCTCACAAAGCATTCATTCCCACCATCTCTGCATTAATACTTACAAATCTTGAGGAGTTGTCATTACGGATGGTTTTCGCATTCCCAAAGGCTGCAGAAGAAAAGGAATGAAGAGGACTGCTTAACAGTGACACATTTCTCCCAGAATGCTTTTGGTGGCTTCAGATGTTTCCTGGGCTTGGTGGAAGGAACATATAGAAACATGGGGGCTCAACAAATATAGCAGGGGTCCCCAATCTTGTTGAGACTGTGGGCACTTTTGAGATTCTTGAAAAAGGTAGTGGGCACCACCATAAGATGGCTGCTATGGGGGACAACTACAAAAGTATGGGCAGGGCTGGCTCGCTCACTAGGCAAACTTGGCGTTTGCCTAGAGTGGGCCGGCCCTTAGGGGTGCCAAACTGCACCCGGCCCCCCCACCAAAAGCCCCCCTACCCAGCACAGCCCATTCCTATGACCTGCCATCCCGTGGGAGGCTCCACCGGCAGGGGCCGTGAAAGGCGCTGGGCAGCTGGGTGAGGCAGCAGCCAGGCAAAGTGGGTCAGTCGGTGTGGAAATCCTCTGGCCACCGGCAGCAGCACCCAAGTGACGGGGGCAATGCACAGGGGGAGGGGGCGGCACACGGGGGGGCACCAGAAGGGATCCTCGCCTAGGGTGCAAAATAAGCTGGGGCCGGCCCTGAGTATGGGCAGTCCAAAGCAAAGCGTGAGGAAGGCAACTGTTTTAGAATGGATGCTTCCTGTGGACTTCAAAGTGATGCTTTTTAAAGTTTTCTAAAGCACCTCTTGAGAGGGAAGGCAGCATGGTGTAGCCCGATCTCATCAGATCTCAGAAGCTAAGCAGGGTCAGTACTGGATGGGAGACTACAAAGGAAGACTCTGTGGAGGAAGGCAAAATGGCAAACCACCTCTGCTTCTCACTTCCTTTGAAAGCCCCATGCTTGGGTCACCATAAATCAGCTACTACTTGACAGCAATTTACACACTTGAAGCATTTCCTACTCCTAGGAGGTGGAGAAAAGCCAGGACTGGCTCTTTGGCTTTGGGGGTGAAGTGTTTTGAGGAAGAAACAAGTGGGCGTCAGGAAACACACCACAGGGCACTGTGGCAGGCACAGGTGCCACGCAGGGGACCACTGAAATACACAACTGAAATATCATTCCCAAGGACTGGCTGGACTCAAAAGCCCTAGACATGACCAGGCATCCACATGTATGTCTTCACATGCCTGACTGTTCACCTGTACAGCAGGAGGGGGAAAACAGCCTTGTAACATAAGTTTTGTCTTGAGGGATAATAGCCGGATCCCTCACAAGAAACAGAAGACAAAAATACAGTTACTGTTCTTTTACAAAAGGGCCTTGATCCAGTTGTGGGCCCTATTCCTCCCCTATTCCATCCCCCAGAAAGGAGTCAGTAGACACATACCTTCCAGGACCGGGTTTGACTGCAGCAGCTGTTCCTTCACTCGGTTCACCTGTTCCCCTTTTCCACAGACTGCTGCCACATATGACATCACTAGCTTGCTGGCCTCTGATGAAGAGAAAGAATGGGGCTCAGTGGTGAAAAAATTTGCACGGGAACTGGAGGAAGGCTGGAAGTGCCTTACTCTCCCTGTGCTCCTGTTACACAAATGAAGACTTTCCTTATTTGCAGGCTGAACTGATTTAAACCACATGCACACTTGAGCCTTACTAAAAATTGCCTTGCTGATCGAAACAAGGTTTACCTAATCTGGCATTCCAACCGGGGGGGAGGGGGATAGTCAAGGCTATAACAGATCCCCATACTGAGACGCTAGCATTCAGTAATGAATTAAATGTGTATATAAAAAGATCACATGAGAAAAGATGAAGGGCAACAGTGTTAATCGGTTGCATTCTGCTCAGCCGCCCTGAGCCTGTTCGCGGGGAGGGCGGGATACAAATGGAAATAATGATGAGGATGAGGATGATGGTGGTGATGATGATGATGATGAATAGTGTGTGTGTTTTTTCCAGATAACTGAAGGCAGTTTGAAAAAACATCTGTCACTTCTCTGTAGCGTTGCCAGACTTCCCAGTTTGGCGGGGGTTACCCACTTTTTGACAAAAAAGGACTCCTGAATGCTGAAGAGACATGATAGTGTGCGTGTTTTTCCCAGAGAACTGAAGGCAGTTTGAAAGAACATCTGTCACTCTGTAGCGTTGCCAGACCTCCCAGTTTGGCGGGGGTTACCCACTTTTGGGGAGGGGTTCTACCTGCCGCCTGGCAGCTGGCCGGCGGGGGAAGCCCCACCCCTAAACCCCAACACTGGCAGCTGTGGGCTGTGCACCCGATCTCCGAGCGGCATTGCAACTCGGAAATTGGATGGGGGACCCCCTCTAGCTGTGTCCCGCTGGCTGCATGCACTTAAAGGGGTCCCTTTAAGTGCACGCAGCTAGTGGGACCTTCCCTGCAGGGGTGGGGCCTAAAGCCGGGACACCCCGTCCCCGCTGGGAACGCCCCCCCCAAAGTCCCTCGCTGGGGACCAGGCGTCATTTCCTGCAGGAGTGCACAGGAGCGGAGCTCCGGCAGTAAAGAGTCCAGGGGGTGGGCACACGCAATAAGCCTCACCCCCTGCTCCCAGCAGCCCTCAGTCAGAGCAAGAAGCAGCCAGGTATGCTGCAGAGCACCACCCCCATCCCTCCGGTCCAAAACAGTCCAGTGGCACCTTTAAGACCAAGTTTTATTCAGGTACAAGCTCTCCCTCCTCTGCGAGGACAGATCTGCACGTCCCGTCCCCCCCACACCAATAGCTAGCAATCTAAGAGGACTGGAAGCGGCGTTTCGACGGGCGGGCGGGAGCGCGATATGCTCTGTCCCCGCTCGAACTGTTTTGTCTTATTTGAGCCCCCCCCGAATGTCGGGGGGACTCGACCATCTCCCCGGAGGTGGGGGATGGTGCAGGGGGCGTTTTTCTGGCCCTCTCCCACAATTGGCAAGGTGGGGGAGGTGCCCAGAGCAGTCCCGACGCTGAGGCAAACAACAGAAGAACATGGCTACCATGTTCTCAAGAAACGACCATCCGTTGTTTTTAATTGCAGAGCTTTATTTTTTTCTCTCTTTTTTTGAATCGGAGAGATACATCACATTGAGAAAAAGAACATTGCTGATCGAATTGGAAAATTTACCTCGTTGAGAAGCAGCCCCTTACAGAAAAAATACGGCCGGAAATATACTGGGAGATTGGAGACGGAAGAGAGAGAAGCGGGGTAAGGACTAAGTTTGTTTTTGCTCGTCTTTCGCTGAACATAAGCTATACTTCAGGATTTATCCAAGTGTAAACAGAGGGGAGGTTGAGTTTGAAGAAAATGGAGGAAGAGGAGATTAATGAGGAAAGGAATGAAGACACCAAAGTATCCGACCTTACGTGGGAACAGTTCCAACACTTTTGGTTGGAGGAAGCGAAACAAGTAATTAATGCAACTTGCGAGACTGTATTGAGAAATGCCTGTGAGAATATGATGAGTAGCCTACAGAATATATCTCTAGAATGGAAAGGCATGAATGAATTATTGCAAGAAACGCGAAGAGGGGAGGAAAAAAAGGGACAAGAACAGGAGCAGGAGAGAGAGGCCTTGGAAACACAGACGCTGCTGATAAACGCAGAGACAAAAAAAAATAGATCTTCACATAAGAGTGCCAGAGAAGCAAAGAAAGCAGAGTTTGAATGCGGCAGTAACTGGAAAAGGCTCCCTAAAAACTGGCTGTTGTTTTATGCGTCATTATCCTTCCCCCCACCACCACCACCACAACCACCACCTCTCCTCCCAATAATGCTTTCTTGTACTATGACTTCCCCTTAAAGGCCCAGGCTCACTCACCTGTTTTGCCAGCTCCGCTCTCACCGGTAATAAGGACGCACTGGTCCTTATCCTGGTCCCTCAAGGAGCGGTAAGCATCATCAGCTATGGCATAGCTACACAGGGCAAAGAGGAGACATATAAGGAGGGCTGATTTCCCTCCCACCATTACCTCCCCACATTCCTTGAAGTTTTGACTCCCACAGGATCTTACTTACATGTGAGGCTTTACAGCAAAGAAGTTACAGTTCTTATACTGTTCCACCATCTCTTCTGAGTAAATGGGCAGGGGCTGATATGGGTTCACTGAGATCACCACATTCCCAATGTAAGTCTGAGGCAGAAATATTGTTATTAACAACATGTACAGAGAAGTGGGGACGTGGAATAGTATGGTCGGGGGTCATTTCCCGCAGGAGCGCACAGGAGCGGAGCTCCGGCAGTAAAGAGCCCAGGGGGCGGGCACATGCAACAAGCCCCACCCCCTGCTCCCAGCAGCCCTCAGTCAGAGCAAGAAGCAGCCAGGTAAGTTGCAGAGCCCCACCCCCCGTCCAAAACAGTCCAGTGGCACCTTTAAGACCAAGTTTTATTCAGGTACAAGCTCTCCCTCCTATGCAAGGACAGATCTGCATGTTCCCCTCCCCCCAATAGCTAGCAATCCAAAACAGTCCAGTGGAGCCTGAGCGGCGGGTGTTGCCCTCTGACACACTTCCGGTGATGGCAGGGTGTGTGGCATATGCAAATAAGTTATGCTAATGAGTTATGCTAATGACACCTCCTGCACCTCTTTTTCTACGAAATGACCCCCGAGCACAATCTAAGCAGGGTCAATACTTGAAGGGGGGGACCA
>NW_015165370.1:47445-57666 GCF_001447785.1 Gekko japonicus
AGGAATATATAAGGTTGTTATAAATTTAAAAGGAAGAACGAATGGTGAGTGAGCAGAAAAGATGAGTAAAAGGAAGTTTGAGAAAGATCTTGTGTCAGGTAATGATTATAGTTGGTTAGCAAAAGGTGTAGAGAAAACACGTAATATGGGCAAGAATAATCAAATTGTAAATCCAATGTGATGTATCAAGGAATACTGCTGTTTGCTTTGTATATGTGTTGTTGGTGGAGGATGGCTGTTGTTGTTTATATGTATTTATGTTTGTTATTGTTTTGTTTGTTATTGTTATGGAGGTGTGTCTTGGTAAAGTGGTGGAAACTAATAAAAATACTTATTAAAAAAAAAAATAGCTAGCAATCCAAAACAGTCCAGTGGAGCCTGAGCGGTGGGTGTTGCCTCCTGACACACTTCTGGTGATGTCAGGGGGTGTGGCATATGCAAATAAGTTATGCTAATGAGTTATGCTAATGAACTCCTGCACCTCTTTTTCTACGAAATACCCCCTGCTGGGGACGAAGATGGACCTTGCAACCCTACTTCTCTGTGTACTCTTATTCTCGTTTTGGGTCTAGCAAACAAGTTCCGCAGGCGCTTATATTTTTCAAAAACCTACAAAACTTGTTTAGCCAGAGGCAAGAGTGACTATGAACGATGAGAAATTAAGTCTCCGTCAAACCACTTTCTGCTCTCTTAAGAGCAGAAAGAAATTCTGCACTAGACCTTAAATCCTGGTTCAGCCCTGTCCCCAAACTTACATTCTACACTACACTCAAGTTCACCCCTGTAATTATCTCAGGTCACCCCGGTTTTGTCCCACACTTGTCCCAGGATAAACGGATGCTGTTATAACCAGGGATAAATGCAAGGTATTGTGTAGCGAGTTGAACTCTGATAAAACCAGGGATGAGATACAAGTGCGGAAAGGACCTAAGTTGAAACCAGTCAGCTCTACTAGACAAATGTATCCTACATCCTCCCGTTTCAGTTTCTATGCACCCCCTTCACTTCCACACTGCTGGTTTAAACCTTTATAATTCCACATCCTTTATAAATCCACATCCTTTATAATCCTTTATAAATCCACATCTGACAATTTAAATTGTTATCCATCACAATTCACACCACAAAAATTATGGCACTTAGTCTCCAAGGTGGTAAGGAAATTATTTTCCCCATATAAACCTTGCCTCTCCAACCTATTCTTTAGGCCTCTGTGTCTTTCATTCTACTAACTGGCTGTTGTTTTATGCGTCATTATCCTTCCCCCACCACCACCACAACCACCACAACCATCACCACTCTCCTCCCAATAATGCTTTCTTGCACAATGACTTCCCCTTAAAGCCCCCAGCTCACTCACCTGTTTTGCCAGCTCCACTCTCACCGGTAATAAGGACGCACTGGTCCTTATCCTGGTCCCTCAGGGAGCGGTAAGCATCATCAGCTATGGCATAGCTACACAGGGCAAAGAGGAGACATATAAGGAAGGCTGATTTCCCTCCCACCATTACCTCCCCACATTCCTTGAAGTTTTGACTCCCACAGGATCTTACTTACATGTGAGGCTTTACAGCAAAGAAGTTACAGTTCTTATACTGTTCCACCATCTCTTCTGAGTAAATGGGCAGGGGCTGATATGGGTTCACTGAGATCACCACATTCCCAATGTAAGTCTGAGGCAGAAATATTGTTATTAACAACATGTACAGAGAAGTGGGGACGTGGAATAGTATGGTCGGGGGTCATTTCCCGCAGGAGCGCACAGGAGCGGAGCTCCGGCAGTAAAGAGCCCAGGGGGCGGGCACATTCAACAAGCCCCACCCCCTGCTCCCAGCAGCCCTCAGTCAGAGCAAGAAGCAGCCAGGTAAGTTGCAGAGCCCCACCCCCCCGTCCAAAACAGTCCAGTGGCACCTTTAAGACCAAGTTTTATTCAGGTACAAGCTCTCCCTCCTATGCAAGGACAGATCTGCATGTTCCCCTCCCCCCAATAGCTAGCAATCCAAAACAGTCCAGTGGAGCCTGAGTGGTGGGTGTTGCCCTCTGACACACTTCCGGTGATGGCAGGGTGTGTGGCATATGCAAATAAGTTATGCTAATGAGTTATGCTAATGACACCTCCTGCACCTCTTTTTCTACGAAATGACCCCCGAGCACAATCTAAGCAGGGTCAATACTTGAAGGGGGGGACCACTGAGGAAGACTCAGCAGAGAAAGGCCAACGGCAAATCCTCTCTGCATCTCACTTGCCTTGAAAGCCCCTTGCTGGGGTTGCCATAAGTCAGTTGTGACTCGACAGCACATGTGTATGTACAGGAAGGTGAGCTATAAATGAGGACCGAAGAAAAGGCTGAGCTTCCCCACCTCCAGCTGGTTTTGTAGGAACGGTAGGCAGGGAGACAGCAGGCTCCAGGCGGGCCCTGCTCTCTGCCCAGGTTCTTGACCAGAACCACATGCCCGCCTGCCAAAATCATGCAAGCCATCAAGTGCATGGTAGTATGGGGTAGTATGATTTAGGAGCAACAGCTGATGTCACCCTGGGATTCATGGGGAATTTATTCATGCTGAATGCAATGTTTATTCTCAAACTGGACCTTTGAGAAAAATATTCTGCAACCCTTGCTATCTGTATAGGCAATTATGTGGTGAATGAAAGGGGATCTAGTGTGCATGTGCTCACACGAATAGTGTTTTTTAAAAAAAGCATCCCCCCAAATATGTCCAAAGGAGGAAATGATGGGTGAAAAGAGGACAAGCAATTTCCAGAACAGGGATGATCCATCATAAATATGGAGCATTTGAGACCTGTTCGAGTTGTGCAACAGTTAGAGGGGCGTAGTGGTTAAGAGTGTCAGACTTGGATCTGGGAAACCCAGGTTCAGATTGCCACTAAGCAGTGGAAGCTTGGACTAGTGACACCCTTCTCAGGTTAATTTAGATCACAGGGTTGTTGTGTGGATAAAATGGAGAAGGATGTAAGCTGCTTTGGTTCCCATTGTGGAGAAAGGAGGGGTATAAATGAAGTAAAGGGGGGGGGTGTTTCTGCATAACTAGGTTCTAACCAATGCTCCCTCTAAGCTGTGGAGTCTTGTGAGCAGAAATTCTATTTTGTGAGTGACAGGCATTAAAATTGTGAGTGAGCAATTTGGCTGCTGCGTAAATCAGTCTGCTCTGGAGCCATCCTTCCTGAGCTGAGACAACAATGTGTGAGCTGGAGGCTAAAAAACTGTGAGCTAGCTCACACTAACTCAGCTTAGAGGGAAACTGGTTCTAACCCCTTTCATATCTGAGAACCAGTTTGGTGTCGTGGTTAGGAGCATGGACTCTAATCTGTGAGAACCGGGTTTGATTCCCCACTCCTCCACATACAGCTGCTGGTGTGACTCTGAGTCAGCTACAAGTTATTTCAGAGCTGTTCTCTCACGAGCAGTTCTCGAAAAGCTCTCTCAGCCCCACCTACCTCACAGGGTCCCTGTTGTGGGGAGAGGAAGGCAAAGGAGATTGTAAACTGCTCTGAGACTCCTTCAGGTAGTGAAGGGTGGGGTATAAATCCAATCTCTTCTTCTGCTTGTAGTGTTGTCAAGTCACAGCCGACTTATAGCAACCTTAGCAAGGGGCTTTCAAGGCAGGTGAGAAGTGGAGGTAGTTTGCCATTGCGTTCCTCTGCAGAGTCTTCCTCGGTGGTCTCCCTCCCAAGTACCTACCAACCCTGTTTAGCTTCCGAGATCTGACACAATGAGGCCATACCATGCCGTCTTCCCTTCCTCTAACCCATTTTACTAGTATGCAATCTACTCCCTCTCCTTACCCCTCCATCCTTCCCTGCCGGCTGTGATCAAATGTCTTGGCTTCTATGGTCATAGACTAAGTAGGCATGGATGGATCTCATGTCATATTAAGTTTCCAAATCTCCATCACTCCTTCCTAAACTGGAAAAGCTCCCACCAGAGTTATTCCTCATTTCCCGCCCATCTTACATAGATTTCATTATGTCGGAAACGTTCCTCCAGGTTTTGCACCAACGTATCTTCTGTCAGTGGGTCAAGAAGTACCAGGTCTCCCACCCCAACGGTGTTGAGTAGGGTCAGATTGGTGTCCATGGCTTCGTGGGGTGGGGGAGACAAACACCAGCCTGCAGGTTAATGAAACAGCTTGATTAGTCCAGATGATTTTTAGCTCCAGAACATAGACCTCCCCAGGGCTTTTTTGGTAGAAAAAGCCCAGCAGGAACTCATTAGCATAATAAGGCATACCCAGCAGCAAAAACTCATTAGCATATTAGGCCACACCCCCATGGTACCAGAAGTGTGGTCATCCAGCCACACCCACCTTTTGCTTCTTATTCTGTTTACCTTGTTTGTTGTCAAAACCCGGGGGGGGTTGTAGCAGGACCTCCTTTGCATGTTAGGCCACACACCCCTGATGCAGCCAATTCCAATGAGTTTCTCCACCCACCCCTGATGCAGCCAACTCCAATGAGTTTCTGCTGTTGGGTGTGGCCTGTTATGCTAATGAGCTCCTGCTGGGTGTGGCCAACTCAGGAGCCAGCCAGAACTCCGTTCCTGCCCCAAAATAGCCCTGGACCTCCCCATTCCGCAACATACAAACTGACTGCAGGGTCTTGACACAGCAAGTGACGGGTTGTATACAAGAGAAAAAGCCCAGTGTACGCCATGCTGATGACGCGGCCTCCACTCAGGCAACGAACCTGGTGTTGTCCAATATGTAATGACCCCCACTCACCAGGCTGGGCACATGCTCGATTTGATCTTCGCGGCAGGGGTAACAGTGGACCGGCAGTCCCATGGTCGGACCACCATGCCCTGAGGGCCCGCCTGAATGGTCCACCCTGATCCTGTTTAGGTGGCAAGCGTATTTTAGCTCACCCATGGAGCCAGATGGACCCAATGTGGCTCCAGATGGCCCTGCGGGATCTGATGCCCCCTGGCGGCTCATTGGATAAGCTTGTAGAGGACTGGCACAGCCGACTCTCTGCAGCCATCGACGAGAGAGATCGCTCCCCGGCGCCCTCTGCGCTCTCAAATTAATCGAGAGGGTGGTGGCAACACAGTTACAGGGCTTTATGGATGACACCTCCATGTTATATCCCTTCCAGTCTGGCTTTCGCCTGGGACACAGGACGAAGATGGCATTGGTCGCTCTGACTGACGACCTCCGGAGGCATCTGGATCGGGGCAGTTTGGCAGTACTATTGCCGTTGGACCTGTCGGCTGCGTTCGACAGGGTCGACCATCTGTTGCTGCTCCACCACCTCGCGGACATGGGAATTCACGGGCTTGCCCTGCAATGGCTTGTTTCCTTTCTCCAGGGTCAGGGACAAAGGGTGGCACTAGGGGAACAGCAGTCCAGGAGGCACCCGTTGGAATGTGGAGTGCCTCAAGGGGCAGTGCTTTCCCCGATGTTATTTAACATCTATATGTGCCCACTTGCCCAGATAGCCCGTAGGTACAGGCTGGGGTGTCACCAGTACACTGATGACACCCAGCTCTATCTGATGTTGGGTGGCCAATCGGACTCAAGACCAGAAGACTTGGACTGGGTGCTACAAGCCGTGGCTGGTTGGCTCAGGATGAGTCGGCTGAAACTGAATCCAGTGAAGACAGAGGTCCTGTGTGTGGGTCAGGGTGGTACAGGGGTGGGGGTCCCACTCCCGACCCTCGGTGGGACACCATTGGTGCCGGCGCCGGAGGTTAGGAGCTCGGGAGTGCTCCTGGATACCTCCTTATCAATGGAGGCCCAGGTAGCAGCCACTGCTAAATTGGCCTTTTACCATCTTTGGCTGGTTAGGCAGTTGGCTCCTTTCCTCGACTGCAACAACCTGGCCACAGTGATCCATGTGACGGTCACCTAGAGACTAGACTACTGTAATGCTCTCTACATGGGGCTGCCCTTGTCACAAATTCGGAAGCTGCAGCTAGTGCAGAATGCCGCAGCCAGGCTGCTGATGGGCCTGCCCATATGAGAGCACATCCGGCCTTTGCTGAAGGCACTGCACTGGCTGCCAATAGCATACCGAATTCGCTTCAAGGTGCTGGTGCTTACCTTTAAAGCCCTATATGGCCAAGGTCCAACATACCTGAGGGACCGCCTTTCACCATATATATACCAGAGAGCACTACGGTCGGGGTCACAGAATTGACTGACCCTCCTGACCCTCCTGGGCCCCAAAGACACCAGGTTCACCATTGCCAGGGCCTTCCGAGTGGCGGCTCCTTGCTGGTGGAATGAGCTCCCAGAAGAGATCAGGGCCCTGCGGGACCTTTTACAGTTCTGCAGGGCCTGCAAGACGGAGCTCTTCCACCAGGCCTTCGACTAGGAGCCACCCTGATCATCACCCTCAATGAGCCCGGACCTTAGCCTAATATCTAGCCTAGTCCATCGTGTGACCCAAGGAGACCATGACCTGGATTGTTTGCTTGCAACACTCTTAGGATGCTATCTCAATTAACTAAGGATGGACGATTGACATCTATAACTTTATAACTGTATTTGAATTATTTTAATGTGATTTTAGGTGATTTTTTGTGGTTTTACTGGTATTTTGTACCAACTGTGTGAGCCGCCCTGAGCCTGCTTGCGGGGAGGGCGGGGTACAAATTGAACGAATTAATAAATAAATAAAGAACGTTGATACAAAAATGATTCTCCACATCACTTTTTTCAGATCCTTCTTGACATGAGACTCCTCTGTCTGTCTGTCTGTGTTATATGCCATTAAGTTATTTCTGAGTTATGGTGACCCAATGAATTAAAGACCTCCAGAATGCCCTATCGTCAACAGCCTTACTCAGGTCTTGCAAAATGAAAGCCATGGCTTCCTTGATGGGGACAATCCATCTCATGTTGGGTCTTCCTCTTTTCCCACTGTTTTCAACTTTTCCTAGCATCATTGCCTATATATGGTACACCTGACCACAGTAAAATGTGCAAAGCTTTTGTAGACTCTTGATGAATAAGGTAAAGGTAAAGGTTTCCCTTACTCAAAAGCCAGCCGAATCCAACTCTAGGGGGCGGTGCTCATCTCTGTTTCCAAGCCAAAGAGCCAGCGCTGTCCAAAGACTTCGCCATGGTCATGTGGCCAGCATGACTAAATGCTGAGGTTTACAGAACACTGTTACCTTCCCACCGAAGCAGTACCTATTTAAAAAGGTAAAGGTTCCCTTGCTTGAAAGCCAGTCGAATCCGACTCTAGGGTTGCGGTGCTCATCTCCGTTTCAAAGCTGAAGAGCCAGCGCTGTCCGAAGACGTTTCCATGGTCATGTGGCCAGCATAACTAAACACTAAGACGCACGGAACGCTGTTACCTTCCCACCGAAGTGGTACCTATTTATCTACATGCAATTTCTTGCTTTCAAACTGCTAGTTTGGCAGGAGCTGGAACTAGAGATGGGAGCTCACTCCGTCTTGCGGCACCCAGATCTCGAACTGCTGAACTACTGACCTTCCACAGCCTGCAGTTCAGCGTCTTAACCACTTGAGCCACCACAGCACTTGCAATTTCTTGCTTTCGAACTGCTAGGTTGGCAGGAGCTCGAGCCAGAGATGGGAGCTCACTCTGTCACGCGGCACTAGAGTCTCGAACTACCGAGCTACAGACCTTCCGTTCTGCAGCTCAGATGTCTTAACCGCTTGATGAATACAAAACCACAAATATAAATATACGTAAGACATTGTCAAATCACTGTAGGTTAATTAATCTGGTTTTTTTTAATTATTCTGATTAACTCATATTGTGAGAACATTTCCATCTGCAAAAGTTTATGCTGTAATAAAATGCTGTTAATCTTATGATGTGATAATTTTTTTGATAATCAAATGCCACTAGACTCCTGTTTATTTTTTGCCAAAACAGATTTCACACATTACAAAGTCCTCGTGTTCCCTTTTGTGTCTTCTCCTGGGTCCTGTCAATAGGAGCTCTGGGAGTTCCATGCTAATTTCCAGGCCTGCAAGGGGCCCAGTTTGGATCAGCACCATGGTGCCTGGGGAGAGAGTTTTAAGCCTTCTACTTTGGGCCATTTTCCTGACCCATCAGCATAACCGATCAGTACACGTAAGTTTTCCAAGTGGGGCAAATAACAGCTAGCGGGAGGAGCTGTTGTCTGTGTGTAAAGTACCAAAAAGTCACAGCTCACTTCTGGTAACCCCATGGGGTTTCCAAGGCAAGAGACCAGCACAGGTGGTGTGCCATTGCCTGCCTCTGTGTAGCAGAGTGGTCTCCCATCAAAGTACTAACCAGGACTGCCCTGACCTGCATAGCCCAGGCAAGCCCAGTCTCGTCATATCTCGGCAGCTAAGCACGCCTGACCCTGGCAAGTATTTGGATGGGAGACCTCCAGGGAATACCACGGCCAGGAGGCCAGAGGCAGGCCACCAAGCTGTTTCTCTGAATGTCCTCCATGCCCCAGTAGGAGTCGCCAGAGGTCGCCATGACTTCAAGGCACGGGAACACGCACATGCACAAATGCAAAAATACCCCCCCCAAAAAAGTACTAACCAAGGCTGATCTTGCTTAGCTTCCAAGATCTGGAGAGATTGGGCTAGCCTGGGCCATCCGGGTCAGGCCCTGGGACAGCTACATGTCAGGAAAACAGTACATGAGAGGGCTAATCTCCCTCTTACTGTGCTCAGCAGTTGCGATCTGAATTGGGCCATGTACACCTGGAAATCAAAGTTTGCATCCTATGACTTTTTTCTGGGTGTGCCGGACAGTCACCATTGTGAAGTGCAGTTCCCCTGCTACTAGCACATCAGTGCTTTTCACTGAACTCTTGCACAAACAGAAGTGCTACTGGGAAAGGAAGCACACTCCATAGCAGCACATATGGAATGCAGTCATAGGATCCAAGCCAATGTTTCCAAACACAGGGGGTTTTTGAACACACCCGTCAACAAGATCCATAACAGACAAATGAGAGACTTTATAATGTATGTATGTATCAGCTTTCAGGAAAATGGGGAGTGCATAACTATACTCCCTCTGCAGTATGCCCCATCAGCATGTGGAGAGAGACATTTCTGTTAGCCCTACAATAACTATGGAGTACCTTTCAGGTTCAGTTACCTTTATTGGCATTGACACTGGAAAAAAATACACAAATAGATAAATAAATAAATCATAAGGCATATATACCAACTAGGGGGGGGGAGGAAAGAAAACAATACCCTGTTCTAAAATAATCTAAAATCCATATAAATAAGTCTCACTTTCATATCTCCCCAAAACAAGTTTTGTGTTACAATATTGTACTACGTGTAAAAGAGCAGCCTGAAAGTGCAATGAAATGGCTGCTGAGGAGAAAACTTCAGGTGTCTAGTCAAGTAGGCCCTAGTCCATTAAAGTCTATGCTGCAATAAGAACATAAGAGAAGCCAATGTTGGATCAGGCCAGTGGCCCATCCAGTCCAACAGTCTGTCACACAGTGGCCAAAAATACCAGGTGCCATCAGGAGGTCAACCAGTGGGGCCAGGACACTAGAAGCCCTCCCACTGCTGCCCCACCCAGAGTTCCTATCTATACCTTGTGGCTAATAGCCACTCATGGACTTCTGCTCGAAATGTTTATCCAGTTCCCTCTTGAAGCTGTCCATGCTTGTAGCCACCGCCACCTCCTGTGGCAGTGAATTCCATGTGTGAATCACGCTTTGGGTGAAGAAGTACTTCCTTTTATCTGTTCTAACCCGACTGCACAGCAATTTCATTGAGTGCCCACGGGTTCTTGTATTGTGAGAAAGGGAGAAAAGTACTTCTTTCTCAAACTGCTCTATCCCATGCATAATCTTATAAACCTCGATCATGCCAGTTTTTGATCCACAAGAGGACTTGTCCTTTTGTTCCATGACTATTGAGCTTACTTAAGAGCCTTTGATGAGGAACTTTATCAAAAGCTTTCTGGAAGTCAAGGTAAAAAACATCTATTGGGTCCTCCTTGTCCACATGTTTGTTCACTCCCTCAAAAAACACTAACAGGTTAGTGAGACAAGATCTTCCCTGACAGAACCCATGCTGAGTCTGCCTCAATAGTTTTTGTTCATCAATGTGCCTACAAATTCTTTCCTTAATAATAGTTTCCACCAACTTACCCGGTATCGACATCAAACTGACTGGCCTGTAATTTCCCAGATCTCCTCTGGAACCCTTTTTAAAGATGGGAGTGACATTAGCTACCTTCCAGTCCTCAGGAATGGAGGCAGATTTTAATGA
>NW_015165370.1:58611-94940 GCF_001447785.1 Gekko japonicus
GCCTATCTAAAACACGCGTAATGTCCGCTACCTTCGCACCAGGCAGACAAGACACCATACGGTCAGTACGTGGGTTCACCACCGAGCTGTCTACCTGCCTAAGGATCGAATCACCAACTACCAAGAGCCCCCATCCCTCCCTGCCCAGGGATGGTTCCTTGGTACGAAAGGATACCCGTTCACCAGCTGAAGAAGAGGTCCCTTCTGAGGGCACATTCCCCTTATCCTCAGCATGGTGCCATTTCCCCTAGACCCTCATGCTCCCTGACAGCAGCGGGGCTGGCAGATCCAGAGTGGGACATATCTAACAAGTCCCCGAGAGTTTTCTCTATGTGCCTGACTGTCTCTGCTTCTCCAGGTAACCACCATGGCCTCAAGGGAGCAAACTCGTTCCCCGAGAACCAGGAGCTCCTTGCACTGAGCACACACCCAAGACTTCTGACCAGCGGGCAGATAGTCATACATGTGACACTCCGTGCAAAACACTGGATAGCCCCCAACCCCCTGCTGGCATTCTGGCTTCATAACTGCTTTTAAAATAATAATTTTATACAATCCCCCTTTTAAAACCCTTTGTATTTGTGTATAGAAGTCTACTTACCTTACTAGGAACCCAAGGAGACTAGGGCCCTGGCTTTCTGGCTCTTTCTGGGCTTCTTACAGAGCCCCTAGTCTAAGAGCCCCTAGGCTAAGAGCCCCTAAGCTAAGAGCCACAGGCCAAGATCCTCACCCTTTGGCTCTCACCAAAGGGAGAGCCAAAATAAAGCTGTAAGTATTCAGATGTCACATGACTCGTGGCTGTTCTAATTTTCTTTAAACCCTGTAACTGTGAATGTCCCATACTGATAGGGTCTCCAGTTATGGCTTGGGAAAAACCTGGAGATTTGGGGATGTGGAGCCTGAAGAGGGCAGAGTTTGGGGAGGGGAGGGACTTCATTGGGGTGTAATGCCATAGAGTCCACCTTCTAAAGCGGCCATTTTCTCCAGGTGACTGGATCTCTGTCACCTGGGATCAGTTGTAATCCCTGGAGATTCTCCAGTCACCACCTGGAGGCTGGCAACCCCACATACTGTGGAGTGGGAGCAAGTCCGGCACCATAACAAATGCAAGCAGCCCTGCCCCAGCAGTGTGCGAGGAAGCAGCCGCTGGAGGAAACACATGCCAGGAAGGCCACAAGTTGCCAGCTCAGAAATGCTGGGGGGGGGGGCCTGCCTGGCTCCCACCACCATCCTGAAGAGCCAGGCCAGCTGACAGGTGTTGGCGGTTCAACTTCCTGCTTTGAATCAATGATGGCCTTGCAAGCCTGGGAGTGCCTCTCACTGGTATTAACTGCTTCAGTGCTGGCTCTGCTGGCTAGTTCATGGGAGACAGCCTCTGCAATTCTGTGACTGGAATCTCAGACATGTAAATTTGCTGCTAAAAAGAACCTGGGGGGGGGAGGAGAAACAATATGGGTCAGGGCTCTGCCCCTGGAAACAAAAAGGAGGGAGAGTTAGTTCTTCCTAGGGTTGCCAGCTCTGGGTTGGAAAATACCTGGAGACTTTGGAGGTGGATCCGGGAGAGGGAGGGGTTTGAGGAGGGGGAGGGACCTCAGCATGGTACGATGCCATAGAGTCCACGCTCCAAAGCAGCCATTTTCTCCAGGGGAGCTGATCTCCGTCAGCTGGAGATCAGTTGTGAAAGCTGGAGGTCTCCAGGCCCCACCTGGAGGCTGGCAACCCTAGTTCTTCTTGCTGAGCTATTTCCCAGATTGAAAATGGCCCTGGATTGTTTTACATCCCTCTAGGTAAGAAAAAAAGAAAACATACTTGTATTCTGTTTATTGTTTTCACTTCTTGGTGGTGGAAAGGGCCGTCAGCCACAGAATACCTTGTAAGGTTTTCCAGGCAAGAGATGAGCAGAGCTGGTTTGCCATTGCATAGCAATCTGCATAGCAATCCTGGGCTTCCTTGGCAGTCTCCCATCCAAGTACTAACCCTAAGCACCCCTGCCCCCACCCACTGATTCTGGGCCCCCAAATTCCTCGTCCTTGAGTTTTGCCCAAGACCCCAGAATCACTAAGGTTGACCCTGAGCTGCTTTTAAACCACCCCTTTCACTACTGGAGTTCCAGCAGCAGAACTCCGGTCTCACATGCAGCTTGGCTGTTAAGCCACTGTGTCTGCTTCAGCCTGCAGCTTCAACCAAAATTAATGCAATAACTGAGGCTGTAATCCTAATGCACAACTACTCAGAAGAAAGTCCCATGTAAATCAGTGAGGCTTCTGAGTAATCCCAAACACGACCATGGGCACAAATCCTGCTTATTCCACCACTGAATTCTTGCGTCACTCCTTTGGTTTCTTTTTGATGGATTATTTTTGCTAACAGAGTGCTCAAGGCACATAGCACAGCTAAATCTATACGGAGTTTGTGTGCTGTAGAAACAAAGTTACACACGGAGCCTCTTTATATTTGCAAAACTAATATGAGTCCTTTATTGGAAGGAACTCCATTCCAAACAGGATAAAGACAGGATTCTAATCTACTCTAACTAGTCTAACTAGCTAGGATGGATAGAGATACAGGAAGAATGTCCTGCTCTCATGCTGCCAAGATGGAGAAAGCTTGTATAGTATGGAGAAAAGGTGCTAAGACCAGAAGGAAGGGAGTTTCCCTAAGAGTAGCGATCTACACATCAAAAGGATAGTATCAGAGAGTAAAAGGAAGGATAGTCAGACCAATTTCCTACAGCCGCTGCTCTGCGCTCGCTCCTATCTTTGCCCCGATGGTACGTGTCAATTTCCCACTTGAAGCCGCATGGCCGCATTTTGACCCGCAACTTCGCCCGATTTCCCCCGCGGTTTCGTGATCCTGTTTTTTTGAGGATTATAAAACCATGGGAAAAATCGGGCAAAGCCGCGGGTCAAAATGCGGCCACGCGGCTTCAAGTGAGAAATTTACATGTACCATCAGGGCCAAGAGAGGAGCGAGCGCAGAGCAGCGGCTGTGGGAAATCGGCCTCAGTGTTCTGGTCTCTCTGACTCTCTTATAAACCCTCTCTGAAGTTTGAGACTAAGAGACAGCGGAAAGTCCTTCACTTCCAACACTTTTCTTCCATCTGGGCCATGAATTTGTCTGTTTTTTTAAAGCCATCTAAGCTAGGACAAATGCTTGCCAAACGAGCACTTATGATATTACCGTTAGTCATTACTTTTGTACCCTGCCCTTCCTCTAAGGAGTGCTGAGGTACAGGTTGGCCTGTGAACTTAAGTGCAATGGAGAGGTACTAATGACTGGCCCACTCCACTCAAGGAGCGTCATATATTGAGACCAGTTGCAAAGCGCTCAGGTACAATCAAAACTGGAAAGCCCATCAGTTTTTTCTCATGCCTGTACGATGAGAGAGATATGAAATACAGAGCACAGGGGAAATACAGAGGAAATACAGAGGATGTGGGGAGACCAGAGTTTGGATTCTTGCTCAGATGTATATAGATTGTTGGGTGACCTTTGACCTATCACATACTCTCAGCGTGGATAGCCCACATGTATCCTGTTCTGAGCACCTTGGAGGAAGGGTAGAGGATAAGTATGAGAAGTAAATAGATAAACAGCATCTGCTATGCACAACTGGCAAACTTAGGGGGCAACTGCTAGGGTTGCCAGCTCTGGGTCGGGAAATACCTGGAGTTTTGGGCGGTGGAGCCTGGGGAGGGCGGGGTTTGGGTGGGATGGGACCTCAGTAGGATACAATGCCATAGTGTCCACCCTCCGAAACAGCCGTTTTCTCCAGGGGAACAGATCTTGGTTGTCTGGAGATCAATTGCAATAGTGGGAGATCTCCAGGTGCCACTTGGCGGTTGGCAACCCTAGCAACAGTCCTTATGTGTATTTGCTTACTCTGTACTCACTCATAAGGGATGGAAGTGCCATCAAGCTGCAGCTGAGTTAGAGCAACCCCAGCAAGGGGCTTTCAAGAGAAGTAAGAAGCAGAGGTGGGTTACCATTAGCCTTCTTCTGCAGAACCTTCCATGGTGGTCCCCCAGTCAACTACCAACCCTGCTTTGTTTCCAAGATCTTACGAGAGCAGGCTGTACTAGGTTTGCCAGCCTCCAGGTGAAGCCTGGAGATTTCCCGGAATTACAAGTGATCTCCAGACTACAGAAATGAGTTCCCCTGGAGGAAATGGCTGCTTTGGAGGGCGGACTCTATGGCATTGTACTCTGCTAAGGGAAAGCAGATTAATGCCAGCAGCCAAGAGTTCCTTCCATCATCTGCACCACAGGCCCCTGGACAAAGATTCCTAACTCTAACCCTCCCCATGACGCTCATCCAAACCAAATATCGTAGCAAAAAATTACTTGAATGGCTGTTAGCATGCATCTATAATAATAATAATAAAAGGATCCACATGTCCACCAGCTTCAGGATGATCATGGGAATTCCCGAGCCAAACATTAAAGGAATTGGAATATCTTGGCCCAGGTTATCTCCAGACTCCCGTGCTATTTGCAAAGGAATCTTAACATTGTGTAGTGGTTAAAGTATTGGACTAGGACCTGGGAAGTCCAGGTTCAGATCCCCACTCATGCCATGGAAGCGTGGGTGGTCTTGGACCAGTCACAGCCTCTCACCCTAATCTACCTCGTAGGGTCGTCGTGAGGATAAAACATAGGAGAGGAGAACCATGAAAGTTGCTTTGCATCTCCCTTGGGGA
Source organism: Gekko japonicus (assembly GCF_001447785.1). Lineage (NCBI taxonomy): Eukaryota > Metazoa > Chordata > Lepidosauria > Squamata > Gekkonidae > Gekko > Gekko japonicus. Next base: position 63,311 of record NW_015165370.1, read on the forward strand.
TAAAGGCAGGATTTAAAGTAAATAAATAAACAAGCTCTAACCTCTGTTCCTCATTTGTTACCACTGAGGCAGATTAACATTTATTATCATTCATGTTAAGAGTGGAAGGGGAGGGGAAGCATTCTTTTACTATTTCATAGATTACGGGGAAATATTAACTTCCCCTTCTGTCCATAATATCAACAGAGGCTTGCTTCTATACTACTATTAAATACATTCTAAGTTGTGAACCAGGATGAGATTTTTGATTGACTGATTGATTGATTGATTGCTACCACAGATGAACAAGGCTGCCCTGGCAAGATCTGGCTGTGCAGGAGGTGGGTGGGACTAAAGGCAAAAGGAAACCATAGACCTTGTTAGGAGGCTGCATCCTGTTGTGGCTAGTCTTCCCTGGCTCCAGTGCAGGCTTGGTTGATTATGAGTTTAGCAGAGGTTGTTTGAGGCTGGAGTGCGCCGAAGCACCGCTCTGGCAGCCCCGGTGGCCGCAAGCCCCGCCCCCAGCTCCCCACCCCCGCCCCTGTGCTTTTTTAGTCAAGAATTGCGCAGGAATAGCGGCGCAATCTCTCCATTGTATTCTATGGCCCCGTACAATACAATGGAGAGATCCTGATGCTTCTGTAGCGCAACTCCAGAGAGAAGGGGTTTAAAGTTTACCCGCGATTGCATCTGATCACACACTGATGGGCTGCACCCGCAGCTTCAAAGAGAGGTGTGATCATGCAACTGCGAGTCAAATTCCTCCGGAGGAAATAGCCTTGCTTCCCCCCTCCCCTCCCCCGTTTTATTTGGCGCGTGTGACTGCACCCTCAGTTAGGATACGCCTCACCAGGGCTCTTTTTGTAGAAAAAGCCCAGCAGGAACTCATTAGCATAATAGGCCACACCCAACAGCAGAAACTCATTAGCATATTGGGCCACACCCCTGACAGCACAGCTCATTAGCACATTAGGCCACACCCCCATGTTACCAGAAGTGTGGTCATCCAGCCACACCCACCTTTCGCTTCTTATTCTGTTTACCTTGTTTGTTGTCCAAACCCAGGGGTTTTTTTGTAGCAGGACCTCCTTTGCATGTTAGGCCACACACCCCTAATGTAGCCAATCCGAATGAGTTTCTGCTGTTGGGTGTGGCCTGTTATGCTAATGAGTTCCTGCTGGGCGTGGCCAACTCGGGATCCAACTGAAACTCCATTCCTGCGCGTTCCTGCTCAAAAATAGCCCTGTAGCCTCACCATCTTCATCATCACTAACATCACCATGATGGAAAACCAGACTCTGAACTGAAGATCAGTTAGGTGAACTAGAAATCCGAGCTCTTAGATTAGGGGATTTTCTCCTTCTGATTTACCCTCCTGAATTAGGATGAGATTCTACAGCGGACTTGGCTGCTGCGGCCGCCACACAGGAACTGTGCAAAATACGAAGAGGAAAACACGACGTCTGGTCTTTTGCAAGTTCTTCCACCCGTAAAGACTTTTTTAAATAGAAAGGCTAATGTTTGCGCTAACAGGAACCCCCCGATTAGTGCTGCTGATGTAGCTCTATCAGGCTTTCTGGCTGAGTCTCCTCTCGGGTCAGCGGCAATCTACTAACTGCAGACAGCAGCTAAATGCTTGGCTCAGCGAGACTTGCATGATGATCATCAGGGAGTGCCAGGAAGAAAAGTCCTTGCTTGTACCCCACTGTCCACTCCCGCCCCAGTCAGGAACCTGACTAGCAGAGCTACACTTGGCCCTCCCGGTGGGCCGATCGCCCACAGCCCCTAAGACAGAGGGGAGGGAGGACATCTGAGTGAATTATCAAGTAATGCCACTATGCCATATTTAAACTTGCATTTCCACAATTCTATTTCTCCACACACACATTTATGGCTATTGTAACATTTCGGGGATGTGGGCAGGGGAGGGGGAATGAGCAGCTTGTTATTTTGCCCCCAAAGCATCCTCATCAGCTCTTTTATCCAGACCATCGTATTTTCCAGAGCTGCAATCTGGAACCTCTCCGCTTACCATATTCCACTTACTTAGGTATTCTGATAGATAGAAAATATTGCTGCTATAAACTGCACACCTTTCTTCTTCTTTTAACTAACACTCATTCTGGCATTCCGTGCTACCCTTACTGGCATCAAAAAACAATTATTGATTGTGGTTTCCAGTACCACAACTTCCTGTATTGTAAACAGTCACTCCTTTCCCAGCTGAAACTTTCTCTTAATTTTCCAGAGTTGTTTGATTAAATCATGAACTTGGCCATGCTCTACTAATGTTCTACTAATCCCCTTCTTGAACTGTGCCATCGCATAGCGGATACAGTGGCTACAGTCATAAGAATGCTTTCCTGGGAGTAAACCCCCCCCCCTTTGAATAAAATGGGATTTACTACTCTAATGACTTGCTTAGGGTTGCTCCCAGTATTTCAATACACAGGACAGAACACTCTCTCTCTCTTTCCCCTTCTGTGTCTCTCTCTCTCTCTCTCTCTCTCTTCCTAACCCACCTCATACACTATGAATCTCATTTATGAGTTATATTTTGCAACATGAAATACATCCATCACTGCTCTACACAGGAACAAGAAGTATAAACCTGATAGGCCACTGACAATTAAACAAGAATCAAAAACAGTAAATCGATCAAACTAAATATATTTACTTTTCTTTTTTTAAAATTCTGTTCTTTATGGTGTGCACAGGGTGTGTGTACATCTCATTCTGTCTCCAGACTAAATCAAAGAATGCAGTGCAGAATTCCTCTGATAAATTAAACAGGAAAACAAGTACACATGGAAAGAGGCATGCCTAAGGTATACTGGACCCCGATTGCTAAGGTAAGAACCAACAGGTAAGAACCAGCACCTTGAATTGAGCATAGAGGAAACTCAATACCCAGAGCTCTAAGACTAGAGTGAGAACATAAGAACTTAAGAGATGCCAATGTTGGATCAGGCCAAAGGCCCATCCCGTCCAACACTCTGTGTCACACAGTGGCCAGAAATACCAGTGCCATCAGGAGGTCCACCAGTGGGGCCAGGACATTAGAAGCCCTCCCACTGTTGACCCCCCCCCAAGCACCAAGAAGACAGAACATCACTTGCCCCAGAGCCCCTATCTATACCTTGTGGCTAATAGCCACTGATGGACCTCTGTAGTAGTATTTTTCCCCCAAGCTCTTCCTGACAAATCTGTTACATTCTATTGAAAGCCAGTGTGGTGTAGTGATTGGAAGGTTGGCATAGGATCTGGGTGGGTTTAGGTCTCCAATCCACTCTGCCACGGCAGCTCCCTGGGTGACCTCAGGCCAATCATTCCCTCTAAGTCTGAGCTACCTCTTAGGGTTATTGTGAAGATTAAATGGAGGAGAGGAGAATTATGTGAGTCATTTTGGGTCCCCGTGGGGGAGAAAGCTGAAGTATAAATGAAGTAAACAAGTAAGTGAGTGAGTAAGTTCTGCACTATTAGTGGAAGCTTTTAAGCTCTAGGGCATATGAATTCCAATTCGCTTCTAGAACAGGGACAAAAATGCTGTCTGATCAAGGTGTTGTTGTTTTTTAAAAGGGCCAGGGCTTTTTCTGTGGTGGCTCCACGCTGGTGGAATGAGCTCCCAGAAGATATTAGGGCCTTGCAGGAACTTCTACAGTTCCACAGGGCCTGCAAGATGGAGCTCTTCCACCAGGCTTTTGATTGAGGAGCTGCACCTAAGAGCTGAATATCCGTTTAAGACTCTTCACCCTGGAACCATCATCGGGAGCCTGTGCCTCGGTATAAATTGGAATTTAGCATGGGACTGAGATAATAGTCCTAAAATCATTGCTGACTGTATTCCCGCTATGATTGATTTGATACTGTGTTCAGCCATTGCATATGTAATGCTGCATACTAGCACTTTTTAAATGTCTTATGAACGTTCTGTTTTTATTTGTTGTAAAGGTTGAAGGTCAAAGAAGACGGGGACGGCAAAGGATGAGATGGTTAGACAGTGTCATCGATGCAACGAACATGAAATTGAGCAAACTTCAGAGGACGGCGGAAGACAGGAAGGCCTGGCGTGCTCTGGTCCATGGAGTCATGAAGAGTCGGACTCGACTGTGCGACTGAACAACAACAACAATCTTTTTATGTAAGCTGCCCTGAGCCTGCTTTGGCAGGGTGGGTGGGGTACAAATTAAACAAACAAGCACACAAACAAATAAAGTCAACCCAGCATAATACATACATACATTGGTTTGGAAGACAGCTATCCCACCTTTCTATTATAAAATAAAATAAAACAAGTGGCCATGTAGCTGCCTTTCACTAGATCAGACCACTGGCCCATATAACCTAATGCTGTCTGCTCTGAGTAGTCATGGTTTTCCAGGATCTCATGCAGGGATTTCACCCCCACCCCCACCCCATTTTTGCAACATAAGATCCTTTCAGGTGGAGATGCCAGGATTTGGATCTGGGGCTTTCAAATTATAAAGTGTACGTTCTGCTACTCTCTCATATGCACACTCTGCAGTCTCAAAAGAAATGAAGACGTATATATATTGAGGATGGCAGAGATGTCTATCAGTGGCTACTAACCATGGTGACTAAAAGGAACCCTCACATTCAGAGGCAGTCAACCTCTGAATAGTGGTGTCAGGAGGCAACATCAGGGGAGGCCTTGGCACTCTACGCCCTGTTGTTGGCCCTCCAGAGGAATTGGTTGGCCACTGAGTGAGGCAGAATGTTGGACCAGTAGGATCGCCAACTCTGAGTTGGGACATACCTGGGCATTCTGGGGGTGGAGCCTGGGGAGGGAGGGGCTGGGAAGGGGCAGGACCTCAGTGAGATGTAACACTACAAAGTCCACCCTCCAAAGCAGCCATTTTCTCCATGGAAAATGATCTCTGTGGCCTGGATATAAGTTTTAATTCCTGGAAGTATCCATGCCCCACCTGGAGACTGGCAATCCTATGGACCAGATGAACCACTGGTCTGATCCAGCATGGCTCTTCATATGGCCTTAGTAATTACTAGAGAGAACACTGGCATAGATGTAATAGAAGGTCCATGGCACGTTTTACAAAACAGTGACATGGAAAGCACCCCAATGCACGACCAAGCATGCTCCCTGCATCACTGATGAAAACTGCACATGAATGCCTTGTCCTGTGAGCATACACGGTATTTATCTTCTGGGAAGTCACAGCCAATCATGGATGAGCAGCAAAAGACACCTATGTATGACAGTCACGTGTGATGTTTTACACACCCAAACCACATGCCCATTTCTGTGTAGTAATGAGAATTTGTCCAGAGTATTAAAGCACAGCTTCTAAGGAAAAAGATATTGTCTGTAACCAAGTTTATTTTGGATACACAAACACCACTTCCTTGACTTTCTGCCAGATCCTGCAACCATATATAATAACCGGATCTGTAATCAGATTCCCTCCGTTGTCAGGGTCAAGAGATCAGCACACTATCAGCTTTTTTTTTTAAAAAAAAAAATCGTAACACCTGCCTTTATAGCACTGTATAAAAACGCCAACCTTCACCTTTGATTTATAAGGCTCCCCCGGACTCTGCACAGGTGCCATAAAATAGCAGTAACCTTATCAGTCCTACTTGCATAAAGTTCATCTCTGAGGCGAGCAACTTTCCGTTCCCCTTTTTAGATCCGAACCTTTTCAAAAAGACTGGCAGAAGGACAGCAAAGGAGGCCATCGATATCCAGCAAGCAATGCCTGTCAAACTTGCAAGCCAAACTTCAGCAGAGCTTAAAAACTGAAAATGTTTTTGAGGGACAAATTCAGTCTAAATTATGAGATGGTACTGGTAGGGAACAGGCAGCCATGCCTTGCTGGAGAAGCAAACGGTTGCATTTATTGGTCCACTCAAGTGCAGTCCTATGCCCTTCTGAGCCTATTGATTTCAATGGGTTAAGAAGGGTATAACTTGGTTTAGGATTGTCCTCCTAGCTAGCATCATGGACTGATTAGCAGCTGTTCACCAGGGTCTCATCTAGAGGTGTTTCCTAGCTCTGAGGGCTTTCAACTAAAGAATGGGTCCTTATACATGAAAAGAACATGCTCTAGTACTGAGCGATGGCTCTTCTCTCTATAGCAATTCCCAAGGAGCCCTGCTATCTGGAATCCTTTGTGTTGCACTGCCGGGAATTAAACCTGAGACCTCATCCATGAAAAGCACTTGCTCAGGAAGCACAGTTACTTAGGAGCAACTAAAGAAGGGTTTTAACCTGTGCTCTTGTGTGTGCAATACACATGCTCAAGTACTACGTTATGGCCCCTCCCTACATAGGAATTCTCAAGAAGCCCTGCTATCTACAGCTGCTGGGGATTGAACCTGGGACCTTCCGCACACAAAGCACATGACTGAACTACGGGACAGCACCAAGAGCCTATGCATAACCCGGCTCCCATCCAAGTGCGACTCAAAGTCCTGCTGCCTATGCCACATGTTCACTACTTAGGCACACTATGCAAGCCACAGTTGTGGGTGTTTGGGTGTTAAGGGCCATCAAGTTGCTTCCGACATATGGCAACCCTACGAATTAATGACCTCCAAAACATCCTGTCATTAACAGCCTTGCTCAGGTCTTGCAAGCTGAAAGCAGTGGCTTCCTAGACTCAGTCAATCCAACTCATGTTGGGTCCTCTTTTCCTGCTGCCTTCACCTTTTCCTAGTTTTATTTGGCACTTTCACACACACTAAATAACGCACTTTCAATCCACTTTCAATGCACTTTGCAATGGGATTTTCCTGTGTGAAATGGTAAAAGGCACTTGCAAACAGTCGCTGAAGTGGATTGAAACTGCATTACTTAGCATGTGTGAAAGCATAACAACAACAACAACAAGAACAAGAATAATAAGAATAAGAATAATAAGGATGTCTAAACCACCCTCCCCCGAAAGGCTCAGGGTGGTGTACATCATATTTAAAATACAGTTCAGTTAAAAACATTCCAAAGTATAAATTAATTAAATTAAAACCCAACCATCAGTCATGTTGTTCAGTAAACCAGTGAAACCATTAACCTGCAGTCCTAGATGGCATTCTGCATGTGGTTGCTTCCTCCAAGGGGCAGGGTCCTGGGCCGGATTAGATGGGAAATGATTGCTGTCCTCAACCATAGGCTGGTGGGACGTCTCTGTTTTGCACACCCTGCAGAACAGATGTCACCAGGTAGGGAGTTCCACCAGCAGGATCCGGGGCCAAAAAAGCCCTGGCTCTGGTTGAGGACAGCCGGACATCTCTTGGGCCTGGGATCACCAGCAGATTTTGACCTTGTGAGACTCTAGGGAGTCTTGTCTTCTCATGTGACCCAAGTACCATAGCCATCACTAGCTTTATATATAATGACAGAGCCCAAGGTTGCAGATCTGCACATTGTTCTGCTGTTTGAACCCATTGTGGCCAAGCTATGCGCAGGTCAGGACAGTGACTCAGCTTCCTAGGGTATGGTTGGAGAGTACATGAAAACTGCTGAAGGGAGGCAGGTCTGGGTCTGATCAGTGCCTGCATGGGAGACCTCAGGGCAATCCTGTGCAAGCTGTCTCAAGTGCCAAAGTGGTAGAAACAGCAGGATGTAAGCATCATAGATAGGAAGGAAGGAAGGAAGGAAGGAAGGAAGGAAGGAGACAAAAAGACAGTTAATTCCTTTGAAATGTGGCACTGGAGGAGAGTTTGAAGGATACTGTGGGCCACCAAAAAGACAACCGAGGCCTGGGTTCGGTCACAGAGACCTGAGCCTTGCTGCACATGAGGTACAAATGGAAGTAAATAAAAGAAATGCAGCAGACAATGGCCAGATACTGGAGGACAGAGCTGAATCTGCTAACTATTGAATCTGCTAACTATTTTGTACCTCTGGCCACTGTCTCCTGCATTTATTTATATATTTGCTTCATTTTATACCTCACCTTTTCCCCCCAAAGAGGACCCAGTGTGACTTACTTAATTCTCCATTCTATCCTCACAACTGCCCTGTGAAGTAGGTTTGGCTGAAAGAAGCTCTTATCAGAACTACGGCTTGCCCAAGGTCATCCAGCAGGTGCAAGTGGAGGAGTGGGGAATCAAACCCGGTTCTCCCAGATTAGAGTCTGTGCACTTAACCACTACACCAAACTCTCTCAGACAATAATGCTAGGGAAAGTCAAAAGCAGCAGGAAAAGAGGACCTGATAAAGGCAACAACAGGACGTTTTAGAGGTCATTATTTCATAGGGTCACCATAAATTGGAAGAGGCTTGACAGCACTTAACACACACAACGAATAAGCATAATCAACGGTAGATCCGAACAAAAGTTTCCTCCCTTATTAAAAAAAGCCCTCTGATTTAAACCATTTATTATTGTTCAATAATAAACTATTAACTGGGTAGACAGGAAGAGGACGAATCTAGCAGTGCCTTGTGTCTGTCTGGGAAGGTGCTAGGGAAGATCTTGCTAGTTAGCAGCAGCTGAGTAACATCTCTCTGAGGCTGCTTTCCTCTCTGCACAGAGAGATTTAAGTCCTGGATATGCCCAGAGGCACGAGCCCTTGGGCATAAGCCAAAGGGCTCCTGTCCATCAGCTGTTAGCTTGAGGGTCAGAACCTGGAGCTGGGCAGAAGATCAGATGGTGTAGAGAGAAGCCCCACTTAGCAATCGGAAGTTTCCCCGTTCTTTCTTGTTTGTCGCGGTACCCAGGGCCATTTTTGGGCAGGAACGCACAGGAACGGAGTTCCGGCTGGCTTCAGAGTTGGCCACGCCCGCTACAGCCAAATCCTCTCTAGGAAGGCCTAGAGAGCGACCCCCTGATGACTCTAAGGTGGGCGGGCCAGGGGGGGCCTGGAAGGATCAGGGAGGCATTTAAATGCCTCCCCCAGTCTGTCCAAGGGGCGGTTTGCCCGGGCTCCCCAAGGGAAGGCATGGGGGTGTGGCCTAATATGTCAACAAACTGTGCTGTCGGGTGTGGCCTAATATGCTAATGAATTTCTTCTGTTGGGTGTGGCCTATTATGCTAATGAGTTCCTGCTGGGCTTTTTCTACAAAAAAAAAGCCCTGGCGGTACCTATTTTTACTCTGCATTGTTAGGTGTTTTGGGTCCCCACTGAGGAGAAAAGAAGACTGAAATTTACGCAGCAAACAAAGCAATAAGGTTGCTATTGGTCATCCTTTATAGAAAATATTTTGCACAGGAGAAAGGCAACTTTAGAGCGAACAATGTGTCCATGATCTTCAGGTGATTCATGGAGGCCTTATGGGTGATTACTAGCCAGGCTGCAGACAATGGTAACTGCGGAAATAAAAATAAAAGCTGTGTGTGGGGGGGGGAGACTTCCTCATCCTGGCAAGGAGTGGCTGTTAGGGTGCAAACAATAGCAAGACCCCATGAGTGGGTGTGGCATTTAAATTACTTTCCTTGGGAGGGAGACCTGGTAATAATAATTATTATCGTACGGCAATAGGTATAGTATAGCCAGGAGTTCCGAAGATCGTCTGGCAGCCTGAAACTCTAGCTCTTTCTGTGGTGAGTTAGGTTCCATGTGCCTTGTTCTGTGCACCTCAGCGTCTAGTCATGCCGGCCACGTGACCATGGAAACATTTCCGGACAGCGCTGGCTCTTCGGCTTGGAAACAGAGATGAGCACCACGACCCTAGAGTCGGATTCGACTGGCTTTCGAGCAAGGGAAACCTTTACGTAGGTTTATTGGGGGGGGGACTGGGAGAACTATGACTGGCCCAAGGCCACCCAACTGGCTCCATGTGGAGGAGTGGGGAATCGAACCCAGTTCTCCAGATTAGACTCCGCCACTCTTAACCACTTCACCAAACTGGCTCTCAGAGATCTGGTATCTCCGTTCGACAGGGATCCTTCCCATAAGCACTACCACCTTGCCAATTTGGACTAAGGATTGTTATCCCCAGCCTTTGTTTAGATAGTATTTTTAATTTGCAAAAATGCTTTCTTAATCTAGTTCACTCTTTGGAACTACTCCTCAACGTAGGCTTTTATGTTCCCATTTAATCGAACAGGACTTGAGGCTGAAAGCTGGTAACATGCCAAAAGGCACTCAGATAAGTCTCTCTCTCTTCCTGTATGCTAACAGTGGAAGTATACAGTTACACCTTTAAAATTTATAGAAGTCAATGGGATTAGAAAAATTAACCCTGTTTGGGATCAAACTGGTGATTTCCCAGTGACAGAGAAGGGAAGGCATACTTCTCTCCACACCTAGCTAGCAGCCCAGAACGAAGTCTGAAAAATAGGTAAATAAGTTTTAAGGGTCTCTGGGAACATGCCGAGTGATTTTTCTTTAGCAATCACAACCTAATGCAATGCATTTTAAATCAAAGAGTAATGAGTCCAGGGCAACACAGCATAGCCTTCATGCAAGCTTCAGTCTCGGCACTTCTCTTATTAGAAATTAAACCTTGTCTGGTTCCTGAAGCTGAACTGCCTTTCTCTTTCACAGAACTCTTCTCCTCCCTCTCGCCACCAGCCCTTCTCAAAAATACTTCTACCTGCACAAGCCTGGAAGAAATTTTCGGTCTCTCAGCAACATCACCAAACAAGGCTCTCGGCTTCTACCCAGGAAATGGAAGGTAAGAACAAACTTTTAAGGCTTCCTCTGGAAATCAGAAACAAGACAGGCTTTCAATGCACGGGGATTTCCTCCAGACAGGGGGAGAGGTCTGTTATTGTAATAACACAGAGAGGATGCCCTCCCTGAAAGCAAACAACCCAGTCTAGGATGCTGATTTCCGATTCTGCAGAGGGAAGGGAAACAGCCCCAGCTCCTGGTGTGTGCAGAGCCTTGGGAGAAGGACAAAGTGGTCCGACTGCAAGTGAGAATTAAGTTGGCAAAGCAGGAGAGAGGCACTGTGAAGAGAGCATCAAGACTGGTTTCAGATACTCACCCTCCGATAACAAGGAGAGGTCCTGTGGCTCTGCAGTCAAGTCCTTGCCTCCTATTCCAATCCTGGGGAGGATCCAAGAGAACAAGGCAGGCGGCCCCCAGCTCAGCAGGAGCTGTCCATGGTGTATGGCTTCTGAAGGGGCTCGTGTCTCACACAAGCCGCCTTCGCCACACCCACTTCCCTCCTGCACCACCTGCCACTGCTGACCTCCATCCCCCCGCCTCTCAGCGTTCAAGACTGCAAAGTCGATATGGTTAATCATTACAGCTTAGCAAAGTGCTCATCGATCTGATGGGTGGGCGGGTGGGAGTGCGTGTGGCAGGAGGACTGAGATATTTGCAAGGATCCTAGGGGAGTGCCATGCATTTAGGGCTGCTGTGTGCACAGACATAGTACCCCCACCCCCTGAGGTTCCTGCCTGTCTATGAGAGCTGGACTACCCACTGACAGAGGTGAAGACCAGGTCTTGCCCTTGCTGCAAGAATATCCCCCCCCCCATACTTTTGTTCTTCCCTACAGCAGTGAATGACAGCCACGTACGTTTAAGGAAGGAAGTGGAAAGGTGCATTTGGTCATGTCACGGGAGCTCGAGGGAAACCTGATCTCTGCTGCTGGTGCTCCCAGTGGTTAAGGTTCAAGCTTGCTCTTACATAGTCTGTCAACGGCAGAACCCCATCCTGGATCCTTTTTTTTGCAGTACAGTCTCTAAGCAGCTGGAGAGCCAGCATGGTGTAGTGGTTAAGAGTGGCAAGCTCTAACCTGGAGAACTGGGTTTGATTCCCCACTTCTCCATGTGAAGCCTGCTGGGTGACCTTGGGCCAGTCACAATTCTCTCAGAACTCTCTCAGCCCCACCTACCTCACAAGGGTGCCTGTTGTGAGGAGAGGAAGGAAGAAGAAGAAGAGATTGAATTTATACCCCGCCCTTCACTTGGAGTCTCAGAGTGTCTTACAAACTCCTTTCCCTTCCCCCTCCCCAGAACAGACACCCTGTGAGGTGGGTGGGGCTGAGAGAACTCTGACACAAACTGCTCTTTTCCAAGGACAGCTGTGCCAGAGCTTGTGACTGACCCAAGGTCACATCAGCAGGTGCAAGTGGAGGAGTGGGGAATCAAACCCGGTTCTCCCAGATTAGAGTCCGGACACTTAACCACTACACCAAACTGGCTTACAAGGTGATTGTAAGCTACCCTGAGACTCCTTAAGGTAGAGAAAAGTGGGGTACTAAAAATTACTCTTCTTCTAAGGAGAGCTACACTGTTGAACATCATTGTACATCATTCTGAAGGAGGAAAGGTGGCCCTGGGGCCAAATCAGGGCCCAGAGGCATACCGGGCGGTGGTGCAACTATATATTCAATCAAGTAGCAGGAAAAACGCTCACAGTTTTGCTTGAAAGAAACTTGAGTAGTGTCTCTAAGGTAGAGTGTGCCACTGAACTGTAGCCAACTCATGGCAACCCCGTGATGTTCCACCTCATGGGGTTCTCAAAGCAAGAGATGAGCAGAGGTGGTTTGCCCTTCCCTTCCTCTGCATAGCAGCCTCAGTCTCCCTTGGTGGTCTCCCATCCAAGGACCGACCCTGCTTAGCTTCCAAGTTCCGATGCAATCGGGCTAGTCTGGGCTGTTAGAGCTGCCGTAAGCAGTGTGTCTAGCGTTCTCATATTGAAGTATTGCATTCTCATACATATTTCAGATAAGCAAAGAACTACTTTTGATCTTCCTCTTGGAAACTCAGCTGTTCCACAGCCTCCTGACCCATTAATGCCTGAACCGTTCATGCACATGTGCTCTGTCTCTGAAAATCACATCTTCCTTTGACAACGCCAGTTTTTAAAAGAGAGAGCCAATCCATCTCTGCATAGGGCACCCCCCCCCAAGGTAATGTGTGGAGAACAATGTGGCTTCCAAGTGTTCTGTCACAAAACTCATAGAGTTCTCAAGAGATCTTTTGTTCAGGTAGTGATCAGACCCAGACCTGCTACGCAACAGCAAGGTTGATGTATGGCATGCTCAGTTTGAGAGCCAGTTTGGTGTAGTGGTTAAGAGTGGTGGACTCTCATCTGGAGAACTGGATTTGAATTCCCCTCTCCTTCACATGCAGCCAGCTGGGTGACCTTGGGTCAGTCACAGCGCTCTCAGAGCTCTCTCAGCCCCACCTACCTCACAGGGTGTCTGTTGTGGGGAGAGGAAGGGAAGGCGATTGTAAGCTGTTCTGAGACTCTGAGTGAAGGGTGGGGTATAAATCCAACTCTTCTTCTTCTGTACTGGGAGAAGCCCCCTCTCCTTTTGAGTGTGACAGCATGTTAGGAACTAACTTTTTGGGTTAAGGCAAGTGAGGCCTTCGGCTTAAAACACCTATTGGGCATTTCACATATTTGTGTATTTCTGACACAACGTCTCTGCAGAGAAGCCTATTGTAACCAGCAGCACATATGCATGTAACTGAAATAAATCTTTATTATTCCCCTGATAATCCCTGCCCTCCACATTCTACCCTTCCTTTTGTGGTCTCCCTTATGCCAAATGTTAAGATGTAAACTCCTTGGGGCAGAGGTCTATGTTCTTGTACTCTATAAAGCACCATGGCACCTGGATGGCAAATGTATAAATAATCACTGAGATACTGGTATGAAACTTTGTATGCACATTTTATGGTGTAGTTGTACAACAACCTGACCCACTCCCCACCCATACCCATTTTCAAAGGGAGAAGGAAATGCAAAATACAATGCAATCTCTACTTTCAGGAACTGACCTATTGGAATGAAAGGTGGTACATATGATCGGAACAACATTCTAGGTTTAAAGTTTGGCTCTTTGATCTACTTCTACACCTTTTCCAGAGGACCAGGAAAGATATAGAGCATGTGATAAAGTGTGCATTGAAATAGTGGAATGAAATTCAGTGTGTACATTTTACGGCATAATTAGCTGTTTTAACTTCAAGCGCTTGGTTAGCCATGCCTTCGTTATCAAGTAGGAGGAGGAAAATATGCAGACTAGAGGGTTAATATGACAGCTGGACTCTTGAACTCTGTCCTTTCCTGACATTTAGCAAGATGAATGAAGCTGGATTTCTGCAACATTTCTGACTGCTACTGGAGCTGCTCTTTTCCCATATCCAAGTCTGAAGAGGCAAGGAAATTCTCACAGCCCAATATGCCATCCTGCTTGTGGCTTGACTTACTTCATGCTGCAATAAAAATGTAGCTCTTGAGGTAAACGTTATGCCCCAAGTTGTGCCTCTTAGGTGCAAAAATACCATTTTCTCAGCTTTCTCTACAAATCAGTGTGTCTTGGGTCTAATCTACCTACGGAGCAGAATGAGGCAGTAACAAGATGGCCACCCATACCCATTTTCAAAGGGAGAAGGAAATGCAAAATACAATGCAGTCTCTACTTTCAGGAACTGACCTATTGGAATGAAAGGTGGTGCATATGATCGGAACAACATTCTAGGTTTCAAGTTTGGCTCTTTGATCTACACCTTTTCCAGAGGACTAGGAAAGATATAGAACACGTGATTAAGTGTGCATTGAAATAGTGGAATGAAATTCAGTGTGTACATTTTACGGCATAATTAGCTGTTTTAACTTCAAGCGCTTGGTTAGCCATGCCTTCGTTATCAAGTAGGAGGAGGAAAATATGCAGACTAGAGGGTTAATATGGCAGCTGGACTCTTGAACTCTGTCCGTTCCTGACATTTAGCAAGATGAATGAAGCTTGATTTCTGCAACATTTCTGACTGCTACTGGAGCTGCTCTTTTCCCATATCCAAGTCTGAAGAGGCAAGGAAATTCTCACAGCCCAATATGCCATCCTGCTTGTGGCTTGACTTACTTCATGCTGCAATAAAAATGTAGCTCTTGAGGTAAACGTTATGCCCCAAGTTGTGCCTCTTAGGTGCAAAAATACCATTTTCTCAGCTTTCTCTACAAATCAGTGTGTCTTGGGTCTAATCTACCTACGGAGCAGAATGAGGCAGTAACAAGATGGCAGACTTCTGAGGTGGCTGAACAGGTGGTATGACCACTTCAGGCTGCAGTGGAGACATTACATTTTTCAAAGGTCCCCTACATTCAAAATCCCTTGTAAGTGAAGAAGTGGTACTACATGTGAAAGGCAGGGATAGCTCCTTGATGTACTATTTTTTCTATTTGCCCACTGTTTGCTTAGCATTAAGCAGTCTTTTTCTCCAGGGGAACTGATTATTGTTGTCTGGATTATTGTTGTAATTCCAGAAAATCTTGAGGTCCCACCTGGTGGTTGGCAGACCTACATATAATTCACCTGTGCAGCCCACCCCCATTGCTTGCCCATCTGTCCTCCCCCCCATCTCACCTCTTTGCAATCTCTTCCCCCACCCATGAGGGCTGGCAGCAGAAGCCTAGGACTTTAGCAGTTGCCCCACCTTGGGGTATGCTGACACCAGTCCTGGCCTTAGTCCTTTTGGGTTACAGTTGTTGTGCACACACAAGAGAAAGTCTTATAGATGTCTCACTTTTAAAGTAATCAATGTGTCCTGGACTATCAGTGTACACAGATTATCAGTTTCCAGTGGCTTTTTTGCCATGTGGCTGCTTGGTTATCTGTATTTCCAGAGGAACAAGGTACAAGGGAGAGTCGTTTATTTGACCTTTTAGATCTCTAAATGATCAAATAAACTACTTTCCCTTTTCCCTTGTTTCTCCTTTTATTCTCCGGCTTACTGGTGCAGCCTTATTTTCTTCCTGGTATCTGTATTTCCACAGGTGGTATAGTTTACTTCGGCCGCAGATTCTCATGGATGGTGAATTTGGGGGGACATAACCAAGGGATTGGAAGCTGCGGTGGCTCAAGTGGTTAAGACGCTGAACTGCAGGCTGTGGAAGGTCAGTAGTTCAGCAGTTCGAGACCCGAGTTGCCGCATGACGGAGTGAGCTCCCATCTCTAGTTCCAGCTCCTGCCAACCTAGCAGTTTGAAAGCAAGAAATTGCAAGTAGATAAATAGGGACCACTTCGGTGGGAAGGTAACAGTGTTCCGTGCACCTTGGTGTTTAGTCATGCGTCTTTGGACAGTGCTGGCTCTTTGGCTTTGAAACGTAGATGAGCCTAGAGTCAGATTTGACTGGCTTTCGAGCAAGGGAACCTTTACCTTTACTTTAACCAAGGGATAAGGCTTCCCTATACCTGACACACCATCGATGGTGACATTGAATTTTTCCCAGCAGCAGAGTTTTCATGGCTAGAACAGTGGTGTTTTGCATTTAGTCACATAGCTTGTCTTTCCCACTTTTTCTGCATGGTTTTCTTGATGTTTTTATTATTATTTTAAATGATTTAAATAGCTTGCAGCTCTTGTGAGGTACGTCCTTGGATATTGTGAATATTCAGTACTTCCTTTTTTCGTATTTCCTAGCATTAGGAAAGTAGCCCACAAAATCCACCTTCCCTATACTTGTAGAGAACATGCATTTATATACAATTAGGGCTTGTTTTTCCTAGCCTTGCAGACAATGCTATTACAATTGTTTAAACCAAATGTTTTTTCAAGGTCGTGTTGTAATAAAATGTCTTCCCCTGCAGCAAAAAAACAAAAAATACAAAAAATATGTTATTGGAAACTTTTCTGTATGGAAATCAAGGTAAACAATGCAATTCTCAGCATGGGTTAACTTTTAACACAACAAGCTCAGAATAAATCATATACTTCCGTAAAGGAAGAACCAGGAAATGGTGACAAATTTCTCAAACAATGCATGCAGGCATAACTACAACTAAAGCCTTCACTCCGCAGTAACACAATGAGTCAGTAACTAGGGCTGAAATAACCACAGCTATAGAGCTATGCAACTCACAACATATCTGAGTACACAGCAATCCACATAACGGAGGAGCTGGAATAAGTACATTGCCCATACCCCATAATGTGCATGTTTTCCAAGATGTGCACATAGCACCTCTATACATTCAAGGTGGGTGTATGTTAGCCACATTCCCAGTCATTGGGACAAAGTCAACATGCTTGCGGCACTGTGCCCACATTCAAGTAAATGCTAATAGGAGGGAGCACGGCAAGCTTCCCAACATTGTAAGCTACTTTGTTCATGATAAAATAGTTGTGTGTACTGTATCCATCGTATGGATGTCCCAATGTTCAGCTTTCTGGGCGGTCTGGAAGCTTTTCTGAGTCTCCTGTCTTGAAGGATACACATAAACATGTTCTGTTATCAGCATCTTCCCAGTAATCTAGGAAAAGCACCAAATCCCAGCAGCAGCAGCAGCAGCAGCAGCAGGAGAATGATGAGGGTAATTAACTGAGACCCTGTTGTTACGTTCCAGCCGTCTCCTCTCAAGCACAGATGTATTCCTGTGTGGGATTTGAGGATTGTTATTTGTAAAAAGCAGCATTTGTTAAGTTGTCTTTGAGCCTCCTGGATGTAGTTTGATCTATCCATGATGACAACAGCTCCACCTTTGTCTGCTTCTTTAATTATAGTATCTGGATTGTTCCTGAGACTATGTATGGCCTTCCTTTCAGCACGGTTGAGGTTCTGTTGTATGTGATGGTGTTTGTTGCTCATATCCGTTTGGGCTCTATTGTGGAAGCATTTGATGTAGAGATCCAGTGCGGCATTGCGATCATCAGGAGAGGTCCATGTGGCATCTCTTTTTTTTGTAGAGTTGTTTTGTTGGTAGTTGGTGATCCGTATCTTGTTCATTGGTGAGCTGGAGGGATGGTAGTTGTTCTCCAGTAGACAGTATGATGGTATGTTGTGAAGATATTGCCTGTTCTTTCTTGTCCTGTTCCTCAGTATGTTGAAAGTACTCCTTCAGGCATTGTTGGTGGGAGAAGGCTTCTAGGTCCCCACAGAACTGAATCATCTGTGTGGATTGGGTGGGGCTGAATGACAGTCCTTGTGAGAGAACTGATTCCTCTGCTGGGCTGAGTCTGTGCTGTGAAAGGCTGACAATGTTGTTGGAGTTCTTGTTGCTTTGATTAGTAACATGCAGGTTAGAGAGTCTTTTCTCTTTCTGCTGCAGGTTAGAGAATTTTTCCCTTTTTGAAACAAACTGTACCTTCGGATTAATGGTACCGCCATGGGCACCCGCATGGCCCTACAGTATGCTAACATCTTCATGGATGACATAGAACAAAAACGCTTCCTAAACTCCTGCCCACTCACATCTCTCCTATAGCTGCATTACATTGATGGCATTTTTATTGTCCAGACACATGGTAAAGAAGCCCTGGACATATTCCACCAGGCATCCAACAACTTTCACCCCACCATCAACCTGACAACGAACCAATCTACGCAAGAAATACATTTTCAATTCAATTCAATTTATTATGGGTCTATATGACCGAAGTCTTGACCAACAGAGAATGCAAAAGGGGTAAAATAGGTACATAAAATTGACATAAAATATGACAAGTACATAGTCACAATCAGTAAACATATAAAACCCAGGCATAGCCCAGAGAATTAAAAGAACCTAACTACACTTGGGGCGGAGCCAACTAACTAAAATCCTCCAAAGATTAAAATCGGTACAGGTGTTTGCAGAGCTGATAAAGCTTTCAGTGTTTCTTGAGAGCAGCAACCTTAGCCAGGAACCGTGCCACGTTAGCTGTTATCAGTCCATCGGCATTTGAATCAGACAACAATACTGAAAGCACCCAAGGTTGCAAGGGAAGATTCATCTTCGTAAGAATAGGAATGATATATATCCCTCTATCTTGAGAAATACATTTTCTAGACACCTTTGTACAAATACATGATGGTACGCATAGACACCACCTTATTCCAGAAACCTACTGATCAACAAATATATCTACATGCATCCAGCTACCATCCTAAACATACCAAGCAATCTATTGTCTACAGCCAGGCTCTCCACTACAACCGCATCTGTTCCAGTCCTATAGACAAAGATTCTTACCTGAGGGATCACCAACAAACCTTTTTGGATCTAAAATATCCACCTGATGAAGTCAAGAAACAGATGAACAAAGCCAGAACAGTACCCAGAGAAAGCCTGTTAGAATACAGGCCCAAAAGAGACAATAACAGAACACTGCTAGTAGTCACATACAACTCTCAACTCAAAATAGCTCAAATCATTATCAATGACTTAAAATCTCTCCTGAATAATGACAGTTCTCTTTCTTAAGCATGGGCAGGGGGGAGCAAACCTTTTCTTGCACACAATCTTAAACAACTCCTCCCCCAATCTTAAACAACTCCTCACATTCAATAACACAACATCTAACTTGAACATGGACACTGGTGCCAGAGTTTGCAATAAACCCAGATGGCAATTTTGCTGCTACATACACCTAGACAACGTAATCACTGGACCTAACAACATCAATACTTCCCAAAAGACAATTACGACACAACACTAATATTAAATGTTCTAGAATACTATGAAGCCCACCCAGAAAAGCAAATGGCTTTAATTTTCTTAGACACGGAAAAAGCCTTTGACAATGTCAGCTGGAACTTTCTGCTTGAACTTCTGATAAACTCTCAAGCAGGTATAAATTTCTGTAAAATGGTCCAAGCAATCTACAACAAACAACAAGCAAAAATATGTGTCAATGGAGACCTATCTCAAACTGTAGAGATAAATAAAGGAACCAGACAAGGCTGCCCCTTGTCACCATTGTTGTTTATTTTTCTCTTGAAGTTTTAACGGACCAAATCAGAGCAGACAGTCAAATCAGAAGTCTGAAATACAGAGAAGAATACAAATTATTGGCATTTGCAGACAACCTGGTCTTTATTTTGGAAAATCCAATTAATTCTACTAACACACTGACATCAGCCCTGCAAGAATACAGAGAAGTGGCAGGCTTTAAAATCAACTACAAAAAAAAATGTTAGTGAAAAAAATGACACAGGCCCAAGTCGATTATTTGCAAAAACTAACTGGCCTTGAGACACAGAAAAAGGTCAAGTACTTGGGAATAAATTTAACAAACAAAAATAGTTCCCTAATGGATAACAACTATATGGAGCTGTTAAAAGAGCTAAAGAAGGACTTAGAAAAATGGAAAGACCTTCAATTATCTTTAACGGAAAGAACAGCCACCATCAAAATGAATATACTCCCAAAACTGCTATTTCTATTTCAGACAATACCAGTAATACAAAATCAAAGCTATTTTAAAGACCTAGATAAAATTATGATATGGTTCATCTGGCAAGGGAAGAAGCCAAGAATTAAACTAAAAATACTACAAGATGTCAAAGATAGAGGTGGCTTTGCTGTTCCAGATTGGTCCCTTTATTATAGACCAGCAGCCCTGGCTTGGATTAAAGACTGGATAACTCTAGACAATGTTAGACTTCTGAAATTAGAAGGCCATGATTTACTTTTGGGATGGCACGCTTTCACTTGGTATGGGAAAGCTGATATTCATAAATACTTTAAGCAGCATTGGCTCAGGGCTTCCTTACTGAAAGTTTGGGAACCAATCAAAAACCACTTCTATACCAAGATTCTAAGATTGGTGGCACCCCTGGAAGCCTTTACAAACCCAAACCTTCATCAAGAAGAAACTACTGTACGGTATCAAGAACTGTTAGATACCCAGCAAGAACTCAAAATAATACAAAGAAGCAACTGGTGGCAAAAGGTTCAAATCGAATCCAGATACAGTAAAGACAAATCAATAGGCTTCTATGCAAAGTATCTGGAAATAGATAAAATTTTGATGGACACAGACCAGAAATTTATTTTAAGAAATGTATTACCTACTTATAGAAGACAAAATGCAAGAAGAAATGGTTCAGAGAGTAATGATAAAGTGGACACAAAATGTGGGCCACAATATAGATTTGGATCAATGGGTGCAGATATGGAAAAGAAATATAAAAATCACAAGAGCAATCCCATATAAGGAAAATATCTATAAGATGTTCCACAGATGGTACATTACCCCTGAAATTCTGTCCAAAATTGATTTGAACTGTTCTAATGCATGTTACAAATGTCAAAGTAAAGTAGGGTCCTTTTTCCATATGTGGTGGCAGTGTGAAAAAACTAAGAGGTTCTGGGCATGGATACACAAAATAATACAAAAAAACCTTTAAAATATCTATCCCCTTTGCTCCAGAATTATTTTTGTTGAGTATTATACCTGATCAATGTGAAAAAAATGATGTATATTTCATATTGCATGTAATTACCTTAGCTAGAATATTGTTTGCTAAATCTTGGAAGAGAACAGAAATACCGCCCAGGAGCAAAATTATTAACAAAATACTGGAAATAGCAGAAATTGATAAATTGTCTTTATTCTTGAAGAACCAAACAGAAGACTTATTTGAAAAGACGTGGTCTAGATTCTATACCTGGATTGAAAATTACGACAAGTCAAAAATTGCATCTGGTTAGAAACTTGAGAAATACATTTACAGAAAACTCTACAATCCTGTAAAAAAAGAAAGAAAAAGAGATGTTACTTTTACTGTGATGGAACAGTTTAATAGCGAGTAATGAATAACATTAATAAGGCAAAAGTGTATGTTAAAACATGAAATTCTCTCCCCCCCGCTCATATTTATGTTTGTATGTCATATGACTGAAATAAAGAAATATTGGGAAAATCAACAAAATTGACTAAACAATAATCTACTATATTACATCCTCTTATAGAAATAAAAGTAAACTCTCCGAGGTGATCAAGACCCAGCCATCCATTTAACATTACTAAACCAAACTGAATAATCAGTTTGAATAACAGTCCCTACTTGGTTGATCTTTTGAACTTCAGTTCTTCTTTCGAAACACCCTGGTAAGTTAAGATCAGACCCTGGGTAAGTTAAGCTCTTACCAGGAGGGTCTCATCTGAGGGACCTAGCCTAGAATTAAAATCCCCCCCCCCAAAAAACCCTTCACTCTAGGGATTTTCATGAAGAGCCCTTCAAGTAGAAAGTGTAATTCTGCCCAGTTAGAATAGAGGTTAACAAACACACGAACATGGAAATACAGCGAATGCAGTTATACAAACAAATAAACAGAATGATTTGTCACGAGACTGTCTTCTCATACAGTTCTACTTACAACCAAAATAAATACATAACAAATAGTTTTGCCACCATGCCTAAATAACAGCTGCACCAGTTGAACAGTGACCTAATAGTCCTTGAAAGTTCAAGTCTCTCTCCAGATTGATGCAGTCACCAGCTCATCGTGCAGAGAAGAGTTTCGAGAAGAAAGCACACAATAGACGGCACAAGCTCACGACTAGCTGTAGTGCAAACCAAAGGAGCGGCAACAGCTCGTCTAGGTTGCTTTGCCGTTTCTTCGGACCATTAATAATGAAAAGTACTGGTAAGGCTAGGGATGACTGACAATTGATTTCTAAAACCTTGGCATCAAGGGAGGTAGCTACTAGGCACTCCAGCCCAGCCTGGGGGCGTCCCCCCCAATTCCTACAATAGCTGGACCTGTAATCAGCTTATATCCAGAAAAATAGAAAGGATACTGCTCCCAAGTTTCCTGCAGAAGGGTCACCTGGAATTCCCTCAGCCTATCTAGGACCTCTAAATCCAATGAGCAACTCTGCCAACTCGCTAGGTTCCAAGAGAGTACCCTCAGAACCCCATTCTCATTTTTCAGTACTCAATTGTCTAGGGGTAGTAGTGGTGGGTCGACTAAGTTAGAAAGACACTTAAGAGATGGCACTTGTGAGGGTGGAGGCAGATCAACTGCTGGGTCAACTAGATTAAATGAGCAGTTTGGGGGGACACTTGCGGGGATGTACTCAAATGAGCTGCTAATTCAGAAACACTGATCAGTTGAGAAGGGATCTTATCTAAGACATGTTTTCCATCCAATTCCCTCTTCTCACTTGGCTTGAGGATTTCACAGGTTTTAGTTGGAGCAATTGGGGGAGCCAAAAAAGAATCAGGGCCAGGAGAGTTCCTTTGCAAAAAAAGGGAAGGAGTACAAACATTCAAAGGAGCTGCCTTCTTTTTCAAGGCTTTAGAAAGTGGCCAAAACACCTTTCCCTGGAAGCTCTCCTTACCTGAATAACCTGTTTTCCTTTGTCCCCTAACAGACTGCATAGCAGAAAAATGAAAAACTGAAGGCTTAGTTTCTTCAGCTTGCACTTTTGGGGTGGGGGTTGGGGGGGAGCATCCTGCATCTCTGCTTCTGCTGACTAGGTCCTAAAAGTACCTTTTTCATTCTATCAAATCTTAGAATGATATCCTGCTATTCAGCAGGGGAAGCAGGAGGTAGCTGTTTGTATGATTGGTACAACCTTAATACCAAAGAGTCAAGTTCCAATTTGCGCTCTCTCGACTTAATGGGCTGTGGCAACTTCTTAGATTCTGATCTAGACAAAGTGGTCCAATGAGACATGTGGTCTTTATGGGATGTTAATAGGGGGAGAGTCCTTCCTGCTTAAAAACAAAAATCATGTACACCCATAATCAAAGAACCTCTTTTTCTTAGTCCAGATAGCTCTAGGTATTTCTGTGGAATAAAAAGAGAGTAAAAAATAATCTTCTAACTGACTAGATAGAAGCACCACAGATTTCAGATCAATGTCATCTATGGATGTGTTTAATAACTGACTCAAGTTAGCTTTAGCAAGGTCTAGAGTATGCCAAGGGGGAATAAAACCATTGAAGGGATAAACTTTTAAGGTAATCTGAGTTGGCTGGATAACTAATCTTCTTAATCTTTCTTAAATCCTTTTCTACCTTGCAAGGACCTAGTTAGAATAACTGGACTATTCTTAGATTGTAAGAAAGCTAGTTTATTGCTAATTTCCTGTATCTGGGAGAAAATATTCTGTAAGGTATCAGATATAAGAAAAGTCTGATCTACCAGTATCTTTCATACAGAAATAGCTGGGCTAGGTTGTGAATCAAAGTCCTGCCTACTTGGTTTCGGACCCGGCATCTCACCCGCCAGATCAGGAGACTCCGTCATGGATTGAGTAAAAAAAAAGAAAAAAGAACTATTATCTATTCATTCATTCATTCATTCATTCATTCAATTTCTATTTTTACTTGCCAGCTGGGGAATTAAAAAACATCCATCCTACTTTGTTTACAGTATGAGCTTGCTCTTTTTTGGCCCATTGAATTAAAGGTAATTGAAACAGAAAATTACCACATGGAGAAGTGGGGGAAACGTACTTAAAAATAGTATCAAGGTAAAATATAGCTTAAAAGGTCAGAAAATCTTAATATCTGGGATGTATACAATAAAAGCTCTGTGACTCAGCACAGAAATTTCAAACACATAACATATATACACAAGGGCTAACTACACAAAGAATAGCTAAACTCATTTCCTCTCCTCTACTCAGAAAGCTAGTCTTTCACCACTTCCTAGTCTAATGTGCAAGGCAGGGAAAAAGAGGGGGAGATGAGTGGAGAAGATAAGAGCGCTATTATCTATGCCGCTACTCAGTTACTAAAAGCAACCATACCACTCAACAAAATCAGCACTAACAAAGAATAACAGAGACAAGACACAGCAGAGACTATTAAAACAACTCATAAAGAGCATAATGAAAATAAATACAACCCAAGCACAGGAATGCAGCTCTCAAACATCTTTCACCGGATGATAATCAAAAATAGTTAAGATCACTCAGGTGGGCAAATAATTACAATAGATTGAAACAATAGTTAAAACAAATTAAAACAAAACAAAAGCTCAACGGTTTCAAGTTTAAAACAAAGTGAAAGCCCTGCACTTACAAGCTAAATGATAACAGGCTAACAATCAAAACTCAGTCAAAGCCTTTTCATCTATTCAATCTTCACATCACTCCCACCGCACCCAACAAGGGAGGGAGAGGAGATTTTGGCAGAGTCTATAGGGTTACCAGGAGCTGCGGTGGCTCAAGTGGTTAAGACGCTGAACTGCAGGCTGTGAAAGGTCGGTAGTTCAACAGTTCGAGACCCGGGTGCCTCAAGATGGAGTGAGGTCCCGTCTCTAGTTCCAGCTCCTGCCAACCTAGCAGTTCGAAAGCAAGAAATTGCAAGTAGATAAATAGGTACCACTTCGGTGGGAAGGTAACAGCATTCCATGCGCCTTGGTGTTTAGTCATGCCGGCCACATGACCACGGAAACGTCTTCGGGCAGCGCTGGCTCTTCGGCTTTGAAACGGAGATGAGCACCGCAACCCTAGAGTCGGACTCAACTGGCTTTCGAGCAAGGGAACCTTTACCTTTATAGGGTTACTAGATGTCCTCTTTTTAGAGGACATGCCCTCTTTTTTTTGGTGCCTGTCCTCTTTTTGGGTTGGAAGTTTATCAATATTCCTAGTTAGTAGCAATTATCACAGTTTAAATAGTAGGGTTATTTAAGAGGAGATCCGTCATAGTGATCACTTGTTTGAAATAGTCGAGAAATATGTCCTCTTTTTTACTTTTCAAAATATGGTAACCCTAATAAAACAAAAGAACAGGGGGAGAGGGGAAGACTAGAAACAAAGTAAAACAAGGCCTAATTAAACAAGAGGACAAACAAAAGACATAAATAAAATAGAATGAAATAAAAATAAAGTGCCCCAAGGACGGAGCACAGCCTCGTAGCGTCCTATCGCATCAAAACCAGAACCACTCTGAGTCTTCCTTGGTGGTCACCCTTCCAACTACTGACCCTGCTGAGCTTTCGCAATCAGACAAGATTGGGCTATACTATGCTGCCTTCCCTCCCGACCATCCATTAGGTCAGGGCATTGTTCCACAAAATGCCAAGTGCAAACCCCACCTGATCTCAAGGAAGAGGACATTGTTATTGATTCTAACTCTGCAAAATGAAAATGAATGCATCCATTCTTCTTCCTTTGATTCGTCCCCTCCCACAGCTACTTTAAATAAAGACATTGGGAAATTCAGTCGCAGCTCCCACAGAACTTATCTAGTTGTGCCCTAAGATCAAAGTGATGCATGTGATATTACAGCTTCATAACGAGCAAAAGATCAAGGTGATAATAAGAGTAGGCAAACATGAAACTTACTGAGATTAACTTTCTCAATCTTCAGTAAATCTCTTCCCAATACAAAGTTCTTTGAGATCACGTGTATCTCTCCTTATATATAATTGAATAAGAACATTCTATATGAACATTCTAAATTTCACCCCTTTAGTGTTAGGCCGGCCGAGGCGGGCGACGAAAGTCCGATGCCTCCGTCGCCCGGCCGAGATTGGGGGGTGGGGGCGAGGCGGGCGACGGAAGGCCAATGCCTCCGTCACCCGGCCCTCTACAGAATCCACCCCCCAAACCTCCAGGTATTTCCCTCCTTAGAGCTGGCAACCCTACATTCCCCTCAGTGCCTGTTGGTAGGCATCTAAGCTTGGTCCTGTCACCTACTTTGGCCTTTGGGAGAAAACACATTGGGGCCAGTCCTGATAGGGTTGCCAACTCCAGATGGGAAATTCCTGGAGACTTGAGGGATGGAGCCTGAAGAGGGTGAGGTTTGAGGAGGGGTGGGACCTCAGACAGGTACACTGCCATAGACTCCACCCTCCAAACCAGTCAGTCCCACATAGGGAACCATTGTTGCCAAACTCCAGGTGAGGGCTGGAGAGCACTCAGAATTACAACTGCTCTGCAGAAGGGAGGGCAGAAGTCAGCTGAAGTCAAAGGGGCAGATAATGGTAGGTTGATGGCTAGCTGGGAAGGAGATGGGGTTGCCAACTACATCCTGACAAATTCCTGGGGATTTGAGGGGTGGAGCCTGGAGAGGGTGGGGTTTGCAGAGGGGTGGGACCTCAGACAGGTAGAATGCCATAGACTACCCCCTCCAAACCAGCCACAGATCACTCACAATTACAACTGCTCTTCAGGTAGCAGAGATCAGTTCCTCTGGAGAAAACAGTGGACTCTGTCATTATACCCTGCTAAGGTCACCACAGCAAATTGACACTGTTTGCCCAAAGCCAGAGCACT
This sequence comes from Gekko japonicus, assembly GCF_001447785.1. Lineage (NCBI taxonomy): Eukaryota > Metazoa > Chordata > Lepidosauria > Squamata > Gekkonidae > Gekko > Gekko japonicus. Next base: position 90,127 of record NW_015165370.1, read on the forward strand.
GCCCCAGAGCCTCTTTCTAGATCCCGTTGTATTACTTTCACAACAGGCTTTACTGCTAGTATTGAAATAATTATTTTATATATGAGCAAGTGAGTGACCTTCAGAGACCAAGATCTGACCAACAGAAACATGAGTGTAACCATCTAATCTTTTGCATGCAATTTGGACATGATTAGTGGAAAGGCATTTTCTGTTTTTAAGCGCCTGCAATTTCAGGCAATCATTGCCATTGAAAGAAGCTGCAGCTATTGCATCTTGCCCGTTCTACCAAGTTAGGTGAAATCAGAACCAACCAAAATGGTATGAAACACTTAGGTTGGCCCTAATAAAAGGTGTTACACATCTATTGTTTTTGGATTTTGCTTTGGACCAATGGACACTTTTTACTACATAAAAATTAATTTGTTAAACATTACAATCCCCCTGCGGAGCACTGCTCATCGGAAGCACTGCAAGAAGACCACTGCCTTCACGAGCAGACCATCACTTTCTGTAGCAGCCCTGCCATTGCACCAAAAAGATAACGTTAAAAATCTGATATGTACTTGATCAACTGGACTCTAGACAACGGAATGGCCAAGCTTTCCCCCCTTCTCCAGGCAGGGAACAGTTTTTGGAAGACTAGGGATAATCTCCAGTTAGTAGCTGGAGGACTCAGCCCACCTTCATATAAATACTAATGGCTCTAGACAATGGAATGGCCAAGCTTTTCCCCCTTCTCCAGGCAGGGGACAGTGTTTGGAAGACTAGGCTAGAACAGCACCAGGGATAATCTCCAGTTAGTAGCTGGAGGAAACACTTCCTTGACCTGGGCTGACCGGGTCAAGTGGGAGGGGAAATAGATATGATAAAACCTCCTCACAAGAGGAAGTAGCTCTCTTTCTTTGGGATGGTGCTTCCAGGAGAACTCTGAGCTCAGGTCTGCAAGCAGGAAGCCATTGACCATGTGGTTGGCCTGGATATCTGAAGGGAGCTGAAGGTAATGGAAACTTTGTAGAGATCTGAAACTTTTAAAGTAAAGGACCGTTTCCTATTTTAACAGCTGATAGTGCATACTTCACTTCCAGGATCTGATGAGATCAGGCTAGCCTGCTCCATCCAAGGCAGGGAGTTTTCAGCTAACATCTCATTGGTGTGAGTACTCCACCTATGCTTAGACTCTGAGATGTTCCCACAGCACTTACCAGGAGTAAGACCTAAGTCCAGTCCTGCGGTGATATTGTTATGGCATCAAACAGCTTAAGAGCTGTGCTCATGCACATGTTTCCCCCAAGGCGCACATAAGTTGCAGCATTCTGATGTCTGACTTTGAGTACAAAAGTTCACCAGGAAGTAACTCTAATATTAATGTAAACATAATGGGTCGGGTCCAACCAGCTTTTCTGCTGGTGAGAAAGGGAGGAGGGTGTGCCCCCCCAGCTACAAAAAGGCCCCACTGGGGATCTTGCATGGACAAAATCCATGGGAGACAGGGGCCATAATAAGGAGGGGAACTGGGTGAGATTGAGTGAAAATGTTGGCAGGATCCATCCAACCCACAGGGAACATAATCTTAGCATAATGTGAACACACATATCCAGACACAGCAATTGCTTGCAGGAGTCATCCACTGGGATTTCTCAGCGCCCAAAAGGTACCATAGCAACAGGGGTGCTGCCCTAAGCAGGCACAGCTGTCTTTCTGATCACTGTGCCTGCCTCCTCCCCGCCCCCCGCCCTTGGGAACTGCCTATCTGGACAGCTGTGGAGGACTTTTCTATGGCTGTAACTAACACTGAAGTCAAGCGCTTCACTAAGTTCCCAGTGATATTTAGATAACCCTTTTCACTAAAAGGAGCTGCGGTGGCTCAAGTGGTTAAGACGCTGAACTGCAGGCTGTGGAAGGTCGGTAGTTCAGCAGTTTAGGTTGGCCCTAATAAAAGGTGTTACACATCTATTGTTTTTGGATTTTGCTTTGGACCAATGGACACTTTTTACTACATAAAAATTAATTTGTTAAACATTACAATCCCCCTGCGGAGCACTGCTCATCGGAAGCACTGCAAGAAGACCACTGCCTTCACGAGCAGACCATAACTTTCTGAAGCAGCCCTGCCATTGCACCAAAAAGATAACGTTAAAAATCTGATATGTACTTGATCAACTGGATAGATGTGATATGGAAGGGGTGATGAAATGTATGTTCTCCTGGTTGCCAAGAAGAAAAACACTCCACTGTGCACTGGGCAGAGAACAGGCATACCTCAGCCCACCTTCATATAAATACTAATGGCTCTAGACAATGGAATGGCCAAGCTTTTCCCCCTTCTCCAGGCAGGGGACAGTGTTTGGAAGACTAGGCTAGAACAGCACCAGGGATAATCTCCAGTTAGTAGCTGGAGGAAACACTTCCTTGACCTAGGCTGACCGGGTCAAGTGGGAGGGGAAATAGATATGATAAAACCTCCTCACAAGAGGAAGTAGCTCTCTTTCTTTGGGATGGTGCTTCCAGGAGAACTCTGGGCTCAGGTCTGCAAGCAGGAAGCCATTGACCATGTGGTTGGCCTGGATATCTGAAGGGAGCTGAAGGTAATGGAAACTTTGTAGAGATCTGAAACTTTTAAAGTAAAGGTCCGTTTCCTATTTTAACAGCTGATAGTGCATACTTCACTTCCAGGATCTGATGAGATCAGGCTAGCCTGCTCCATCCAAGGCAGGGAGTTTTCAGCTAACATCTCATTGGTGTGAGTACTCCACCTATGCTTAGACTCTGAGATGTTCCCACAGCACTTACCAGGAGTAAGACCTAAGTCCAGTCCTGCAGTGATATTGTTATGGTATCAAACAGCTTAAGAGCTGTGCTCATGCACATGTTTCCCCCAAGGCGCACATAAGTTGCAGCATTCTGATGTCTGACTTTGAGTACAAAAGTTCACCAGGAAGTAACTCTAATATTAATGTAAACATAATGGGTCGGGTCCAACCAGCTTTTCTGCTGGTGAGAAAGGGAGGAGGGTGTGCCCTCCCAGCTACAAAAAGGCCGCACTGGGGATCTTGCATGGACAAAATCCGTGGGAGACAGGGGCTATAATAAGGAGGGGAACTGGGCGAGATTGAGTGAAAACGTTGGCAGGATCCATCCACAGGGAACATAATCTTAGCATAATGTGAACACACATATCCAGACACAGCAATTGCTTGCAGGAGTCATCCACCGGGATGTCTCAGTGCCCAAAAGGTACCATAGCAACAGGGGTGCTGCCCTAAGCAGGCACAGCTGTCTTTCTGATCACTGTGCCTGCCTCCTCCCCGCCCCCCGCCCTTGGGAACTGCCTATCTGGACAGCTGTGGAGGACTTTTCTATGGCTGTAACTAACACTGAAGTCAAGCGCTTCACTAAGTTCCCAGTGATATTTAGATAACCCTTTTCACTAAAAGGAGCTGCGGTGGCTCAAGTGGTTAAGACGCTGAACTGCAGGCTGTGGAAGGTCGGTAGTTCAGCAGTTCGAGACCCGAGTTGCTGCATGATGGAGTGAGCTCCCATCTCTAGTTCCAGCTCCTGCCAACCTAGCAATTCGAAAGCAAGAAATTGCAAGTAGATAAATAGGTACCACTTCGGTGGGAAGGTAACAGCGTTCCGTGCGCCTTGGTGTTTAGTCATGCCGGCCACATGACCACGGAAACGTCTTCGGACAGCGCTGGCTCTTCGGCTTTGAAACGGAGATGAGCAAAGCAACCCTAGAGTCGGACTTGACTGGCTTTTGAGCAAGGGAACCTTTACCTTTTACCTTTCACTAAAAGCCTTCAAGCCAATGCTAGAAGAACTCCTTTCTGTCTCTCCTTATAATTGTTGGCCGCACAAGTTAACGGAAGCATGCAAAGAAACTTGCGTACAATTGATGCTTTTATATGAATTTACTGAGTTCTCCCTTCCTTGCTCACTTTTCTCCTGGAAGATGTTATATGCACAGTGTTGTATGCAAATTGGATGTGTTTGTTGGCTAAAAAGGACAAAGGGGGGGGGACTTAACCCAAAACAATGAATTAAGAACCTAGAAGGTTAAATGAATCCAAATTGAAGGGCCCAGTATTGAAATAACTGAATATAGGACATAAATATACAACAATAATTTACATATACACCTTATATACTACTACGTTACATTGGCTCCATACTGCACTTGAAGGTGATTTTCTTTGGACCCGAATAGGAGGGTACACAATTGATTTACCACTCAAGATACGTGTACCTAACTAGAGCAGAAGGTGATTTCAAATAAAGCCTCTTAATTACATTTCTGCCTTGAGTCACGGGCATTAATTAGAAAACAATCCCAACTTGGTCCTATAGTATTCAGCATAAGTTTGCCAGTAACGGATCTCTTAACAGCGAAGATTTAAAGAGACTTAAAAGAAACAATGTGAAAACCCGAAGATAAACATGCAAGGTAACAAATTGTTTTTACGTACCGAAATGAAGTGGTAGAGAAGATCGGAAGTAATCAGTTTGAAATTACTGTATGATTTTAATGATTTGGGCCTGTAACTGTTTTAAAATAATTTACAATAAATACATGCCTTTCACAAGATCAGTTGTAATCCCTGGGGATCTCCAGGCCCCACCTGGAGGCTGGCAACCTGGTTGCATTCCAGCCCGAGTGCCTGCTCTGGCTCGGGGGATGGCAGGAGAGCCCCATCACCGCATCCCCCGGGGCGCGCAGGAGCGCTGCAGCTCGGGGGACGGCAGAAGAGCCCCGCTGCCGGCTTCCCCGGCCCCCACCGAAGCGGTAAGTAAGGGATCCGCTGGGGTGGGGGTGGCGGGGGCTTGATGGGTGG
>NW_015165370.1:95253-96740 GCF_001447785.1 Gekko japonicus
CTTTCCCTCCTTCTTCCCTTCTCTCTTTCTTTACCTCCTTCTTTCCTTCTCTTTCTTTCCCTCTTTCCTTCCTTCTTTCCTTCTCTCTACTCTCTCTCTTTCCTTCCCTCTTTCCTCCTTCTGTGGCCCAACTCTAGTGAGAAGGAGTTTAAACTTTAAACCCATTCTCTCTTCACTCCCCCCCCACCAGGGGAAGGGAAGGGGAGGCTTTTGAAGATGCCTCCCCCATTTTGCTTCCCCTTCTGACATCACGTCCGGTGATGTCAGGGGGCATGACATATGCTAATAGCCTAGTAGCTTATTAGCATACCATATGCTAATGAGCTCCTGCAGCTCTTTTTCTACGAAAAGACCCCTGTCTATAACCAAACAGACCTCTGAACTGTTATCTTTGTTATTAATGGCTGCTAAATACCCTATAGCACAAAACTGGAAATTAAATAAAATACCTACCCTGGCACACTGGAGAGCAAAAGTGTGGGATATTGCAGTATCTGATAAGTTGGCAACACAGCTACTGGTATTTGATAACCCTGCAAGAGTCAATAACTTCATGGAAAAGTGGTTTATATTTTTGAATACGTTTCTTCTGATCAAAAGCAAGCTTATGACTTACCTCAAAAATATAGAGATTTTGTATTTTACTAATAAATCATATTAGGCTTCGCTAAATCCTATTAAAATATATGGTGAGCTAGTTTAACGTTGTTGTTTATTGTAAGTTGCCTTATTGTTCTTAGTTATTTATTAGTAAAGACTGTTTTGGAATCTATTGTATTGGAATCTATTGTATTGGTATTGATATTGTCTGTATGATAGTTACTCTTTATTTTGTTAAAAATAAAAAATGTTAATTGTAAAATACTATTTTACCCAGTAATCATCAGCCGTTGCACTGGGGTTTACCTACAGCATGTGCTGTGATGCGATGAGAGAGTGATCAATGGAGAACCAATCAATGATTTGTTTGAAATGGACCTTTGAGGTCAGGTTTTTGAAAAGTCATTACTCAACCTTGATCTAGGGTTCAATTTATAATCCTTTTTTTCTCTCCAAGTTTTATTTATAATTTTTACATCATCACAAACAGATGTATCTCATACAGTAACTTATTTACAATCTTTTGAGTCTACAACATTATTTATTCTCTAACCATATATAAATTCTATTCCATCTTCCCCTATATATTTTTTCATCTTTTCCTTGTAGTATTATCGTTATTTTATCTATTTCAGCTATCTCCAACAATCTATATGTTATTTCTTGCATTGATGGGATTTTTTCTGATTTCCAATATTTTGCAAATACAATGCGAGCAGATGTTAATATATACGTTATTACATATTGATCATTTTTTGTAATGTTATTAGATAGCATATTTAACAAAATAGCTTCTGGTATGTATGGTATATTTATATCCAATATTTCTAATATCATTTAATGCACTTTATGCCAATATTTTTAGTTATATTGCACCTCCACCACAT
>NW_015165371.1:0-20521 GCF_001447785.1 Gekko japonicus
TGTGTTTACAGCATCCTAATGAAAACAATCATTCAAACTTGCTAAATTCAGATCGACCGACTTTTGTGTCTGATTGAACGATGCTGTCACCTCTTTAACGCCTTTATCTTCTAGGTTCTGAAGATCTCTCTCCATATCAACTATATGACCAATGAGAGATGACCATCTTGCTTTAGCTTTACTAATTTCCAGGTCACAAAATGGATTTCATCCACTTTAGGTCAAATTCGGGGTCATCTGGTGATATGTATAAAAACTCTTAATCGCCAGTTTGGAACATATGTGGCACATAATTATTCTTCAAACGCTTCCCACCCACAGTGGTAATATTTCTCTTCTCTTTCTTAATCAGGTTCCTCTGAATCATCAATCACTCTGACTCAGCCTCCAAAGGTTATGGCTTCTTCTGGAACCTCAGTGACTCTGGACTGTGTGACATCTGGATACAATATTAATGATCACCACATGCATTGGGTCCGTGAAGGCAAGACAAAAGGCCTGGTTTACATAGCAGGCTTCAGGACGGGATACAATGATATAGTTGCCAATGCATTTAAGGGTCGTGTGACCCCCTCCACCAGTGACTCCACAGTAAAGCTGCATATAAACTCTCTGACAGTCGAAGATACCACCATGTACTACTGTGCTAGAGAAGGCACAGTATCATAAGACGGGCTCCTCTCCATACAATATCCTCTAGGGGACCAGGAACATTTCTGTCACTGTACTTCACTAATGTGTCCCCCCCCCTTCTTCAGTTCTTTCAGTTCCTAATTTGAACAGAGTTTAGATAAGAGCAGCTGATGAAGCCCTGGGATTTTGGACTCTGCACTGTCATGGTGAGGAGAAAGAGGACATCTTTGATGTGGTGTCCCATCTTTTTTGATGGAGGTGCTAAGATGTAGGACTGAACTCTCTTGTCAACTGAGGTGCCCTTCTGGCATATAATAGAGAGCTCTCCTGGATATTCAAAACATGGGAGTTTGGTATATGCATACTGGCAGAAGACAGTAACTCGTTGACTTGGAAATCATATGCCACACTTTCTCCTTTGGTGGGAAGTGTTGTCAGTTTACAGCCAACCTATGGGGACCCGATGGGGTTTTGAAGGCAAGAGGTGAATAGAGGTGGCTTCCTATTGCCTCCTTCTGCACACTGACCCTGGACTTGCTTCTTTTTTTTTAAGCCCCCGGAGGGGATTTTTCATTGCATTTTTTATAGACTACAAACTACAACAAAAAAATGGGAAAGGAACATCTACATCTAGGGAGAAAGTAAAGAAAACCACCAATAACTAAAACCCCAAGAATAGATCACAGCATCAGCTTGTATAAATGTTAATCTAAAATGCTAGTAATACATTGAACATAGTCAATTAAGCTAAATTGTTTGTCTTTTTAACCATTTTTTAATTGTTTAAAGAATACACCAAGAGCATCCTTTATAACGAATGCTTTAAGGCACCCTTCATAGTTCTTCAGCCTTCAGTTTGTTTTATCTTTTCTAATCCTCAAGTGGTATTCTCATTTAGCCCCTCCCCTTTTCTGAAGCAGAGTCCTCGTCGGAAGACACAGAGTCCACTTCACAGATGACAAAAGTAGATTTTCTTGGGTATTTCCAATGAAGCATAAGTCTGAAACATTTTCCATGTTCAAGATTTGGGCTACACATGTTCAGAAGCAGTTGGCAACTCCACTGAAAGCTATACAGGTGGATCAAGGTGGGGAGTTCATGAAGATCTGCGTTGGCGCATGTTAGCCCAGATGCTTCATATTGGGCTATTTCTGGACTATGTTATATGAATAAAACTTGATGCAAAGGGCTAATAAAAGAGACTGTGTAATAAAGAGGTCACATTGAGGGCACCCAGAGGAAACAATGCCAGCTGAAGATGTTGATCTGCTGACCCATATTGCTTCAGAGGTGCTCCCTGTGTCTCCAGCTTATCATGTGTGTGCAAACACAAGGTTTACAGCAAACACAGAAAACTCATTAGTTAGCCCAGACACATGAGAGGCTTATTCCAGGATTCCCCCTTCGCCAGACGACAATCGACTTCCATTCCACATGGCTAGTGATGAGTCAGAACTACGGCCACCTCTGCACGTACCTCCTTCCCCCGCCCAGGTACCAATGGTCCAGTTAATCAATAGATTGGAAATTGACCCCTTAGCCAATCCCAGACCTGTAGGGAAGGGCCACGGTGTAAGCCGCTGGAGCCACCCCCTCTTCCTCGCAAGCAGCTTTAAAACTTAGAACACAGAGAGAGACCAGGAGCCTTCTTCCTCCCCCTACCTACGACCTCTGTCTGTCTGCTTGTCCCTTCAATCCAGCTTTCTATCCCAAATCCCCTGCCTCACTCTACATTCTAGTCTGCGCAGCTAGAGTGATACACGTGTTCTCAGCTGGTATGATTACACGCTATCTCCCCATTTATATTTTCCTTCCCTCCCTAATACCTCCCTGCTGGAAGCTTTAGGAGCCGTGCATCACCTGAGGTAAATATCTCCCCTCAACGATATACCTGCTAATGCAAACGTGCTTTACCCAATCTATCTGTTTTTACGAAGCTCTTGTGTGTGTGTATGTTATTGTGTGCTTTGAATGATATCTAGTAAACCAAAGAGAATTTTACTTCCATCTTTGTCTCTTCATTGAAACGTATTGGCGCAGCCCATCCTCCGTAGACACTGACCAGAATCCCGATTAATGTCTCTTCATTGAAATGCATTGGCGCAGCCCATCCTTCGTAGACACTGACCAGAATCCTGATTAATAAACTGTTCCAATTGTCTCTCCTAAAGAGCAATTCGGCTAACACGCAGCACGGCGACGGGCTGGGTGCGGCTCTCTCCGTGCTCCTCCACAGGTCTCCCATCGTCCTCAATCTCAGACAAACTGCTGTCAGTCAATGAGTCAGGAACGGTGAATCACTGCCTAGCAACCAGTTCAGAACACCTTCCACAAAACTCTCCCATTCGGGTTCACTCATCTATCTCTGTTCACCACTCTCAGCACCAACTCTCAGCATAAAGCCTCCACCAGCCAGTGCAGTCTACCACCAGCTCTGGGCCCATAACCCTATTGGGTGCAGTAAAGAAGAAGCTGGAGACCAACTGGTGATGAAGGTGCATAAAGTTTACTTAGAGATAATGGTGAATATTTACACAGAGATATACAGACTGTCTTACAGCACAACATACCTTCGTTGGAGAGAACTACATCCCCCTCCCCCAGCTTATCAAGCTGATAGCTTATATACTAACCCCAGCCAATCACTAACAGGATAAACTAATTTCCTACTCTAACAATGCCCGAAGAGTATCACCTGGTAATTTAACACCTGGCTGTAAGTGCCTTAGCCACTTAGCATGACAGCTAAGACTTACACATAGATCAAACTGATCTAGATCCAGTAACTGCTTGCTACCTCAACCTAGGCATATATCTCAATAAAGATGTGGTCTTACCGGCTCATACAGGCATTGCTGGTGGGATTGCAGACACATTCAATCATTTTGATGAGAGATTCACACTCGAATCAAACTCATAACGACTGTAGACCTTAAACTTACCCCTAATGCAATGCTATTACAGTATTGGTCAGACTTATCTTTAAGAAATGTAATTAGGGATCTGATAGTGACCTTACTCTCCACGTCTTTGCTAGTGATTGCTTCTAATTGGACGGATTCCTCACCTTTGTCAGTTTCTCTCTGGCATGATAAGATCTGGGACCAATTCATTATGGTGAAAATAATGTTCTCACTGACCCTGGTATCTTCTTCACAATGTCAAACAAAATTTGTAGCTAAATGGGTTGTGGTCCTCATTTACTTGGCAGAAAATAATATTGTCCCAGCTAATTCCTTATATGAGCAAATGGCTACATTCTGAATAATTAGAGCTATTCTTACAATATCTTCTTTGTTTAGGGTTTAATGCACAAAAGGTTATATGTGGTTGGATCTTTATTTCTGTTAAGCTTTAGATGGTCTGTGTTCTTTTATGGTTGAACAGTTGCTGTCTATTACATATTTTATATGCTGTTATTTGAAAAATTTAATTAAAAAAATTAAAAAGAAAACCCTGTTGCTAATTTATAACCGCAACACAAATAATCAGATTTAGTGTCATTGAATGTGTGTATTATGTTCCATCAGGTCAATTCTGACTTACGGTAAGCCTGTGAATTAATGACCTCTAACATGGCCTATCATTTCACTAGATAAATGGCCTTGTGGCAGATTATGGGAATATGGAAAAACCACGAGCTGCAGTTCACAGGTTTCAACAGTATGATAGGCTGCAAAGAGACCAGAAGGGCACATGGTTCATATTAGACATAAGATATCAGTTCCCACATGATGAACTACATGATTGTGTTTATGGCACTAAAACCAGGGGTCATTTCATAGAAAAAGAGCTAGGGGAACTCATTAGCATAACTCATTAGCATATGCCACACCCCCTGACATCACCGGAAGTGTGTCATAAGGCCACACCCCCTGACATCACCGGAAGTGTGTCATAAGGCCACACCCCCCGCCCCCAACAGTCCCGGCTGCCACTGCCGGCCTTGCAGCGCCACTGCCAAGCCCCATGAGGGGCCCGGCGGTGGACCTGCAAGGCCGGCGGGAGTGCAAGGAAGCCCCGCGAAGGCCCTCCCTGCCCCCAGGCAGGAAGGGGTGGGGAGAGGCAGGGAGGAAGCAACTTACCCTCCCTCTTCTCCTGCCTCCTCCTGGCTGAATGAGGGCCGGAAGCGGGGCAGCCGGAAGCAGGGGCAGGGCTTCATCATGTGCCCCGCCCCCCCGTACCTCACCCGGGGGAACTGCAATCCCCCCCGAAATGACCTCTGACTAGAACCCAAACATGTAGAGAGCTCTCCTGAAGGATACGATACCACAGTGCTTTGCACCCTACCATTCAGCTCAATTATGTGTGGAGTTTTCCTCTGGAGGAAAGTTCCTTCTGCAGAAGGCAAACTCCATACTGTTAAACTGGGACCAGGGAGAGTTACATGTATGTGGCCATGCATGCACACATCCCCGAACCAGAGGCCCTTTGGGACTTGAGCCTTGGTATACAGATTGCAATAAAACAACAGTACCATAGTTTTCTATTTTTTTTTAAGTTAACTTTTATTAACTACAATTGGATAAATGCTAATACAGTCGGAACCTTCTGAGACAGAAAAGAGACCTTGGGGTTGTAGCGGATAGCTCAATGAAAATGCTAACATAGTGTGCCACAGCAGCGGATACAAAGCAAACTGTGTTCTGGGGAGTGTTAGGAAAGGGAGTGGAAGTAAAACAGCGATTATAATGTCCCTGTATACATCTATGGTACAGCCTCATTTGGAAAACTGTGTGCAGTTCTCATCACTAATGAGATCACTATCCTCCAGATGGGGCTGAGAGGGCTTCCAAAATTGCAGCTGATCTCCAAATGACAGAGTTCAGTTCCCCTGGACAAAAAAAAATGTCTGTTATGAAGGGGAAATTATAAGGCATTTCATCTCATGGAGGTCCCTCCCCAGGCTCCTCAACCAAATCTCTAGGAATTTCCCAACTTAGAAACGCCAGACAAATAGTTCCACACACAGACATACAACCACAGGAAACCAGAGGAAGTTTCTTTACTACACTGTTGGCTTAAATTAAATTTCTATTGCTGCAGCTGTGGTCTTGAGGCTGATAAACAAGAAGTGGCTTTGGGTTATTCTTTTACTGGGGGAGAGGCCATAGTTTTTGTGCCATGCTGTAGGTGGCACTGTGGTACCATGACAGGGTAAAAAGGTAAAGGTTCCCTTGCTTGAAAGCCAATTGAATCCAACTCTAGGGTTGCGGTGCTCATCTCCGTTTTAAAGCTGAAGAGCCAGCGCTGTCTGAAGACGTTTCTGTGGTCATGTGGCCAGCATGAGTAAACACCAAGGCGCACGGAATGCTGTTACCTTCCCACCAAAGTGGTACCTATTTATCTACTTGCAATGTCTTGTTTTCAAACTGCTAAGTTGGCAGGAGCTGGAACTAGAGACGGGAGCTCACCCCATCATGCGGCACACTCGGGGCTCGAACTGCTGAAATACCGACCTTCCACAGCCTGCAGTTCAGCGCCTTACCACTTGAGCCACCGCAGCTCCACCATGACAAACACAACGCTTAATGGAATCAAAGGCACAGTTCACAGCCTGTGGCCTTCTCTTGATACAAAGAATGAGGGAGAGGAACAAAAAACTGAATGTTTCAGGAGTTGGGATATTTTTAAAGGTGGATCCGGATTTCAGATTTCCTGGACAGAAAACCTCTTCACTCATGCTGCTGAAGATCAGTTCATATTATACTGAGATTGTAGGGTTGCATGAAGATCCATGACGATGTATCAGACCCTTGGTCCATCATGGTCAGTGTGGTCTACTCAAACTGGCAATGGGTCTCCAGCATTTCAGGCAGAGTTCTTTCACATCACCTACCACCTGCTCCATTAACTAAAGATGCCAGGGATTGAACCTGGGCCCTTCTGCATGCCAAGCAGATGCTCTACCACTGAGCCACAGCCCTTTCAACAGCAGGGGTCAGCAACGTTCAGCCATCAGGCCTGGTGATTATTCAAAGCTACTTTGCACTGAGGTCCGAACTACACAATACATTCCTTAGCAGGTTGGGTTGGGTCTAACTTGCTTTTCTTACTGTCATACAACAGCTGTGGGGGTGTTATTTTAATGAAAAGAAGGAGCACTTTTTTTTGGCTGGGAACAGCAATATGGGGGGGGGGTTCCTGTTTTCAGAAGCCGCAACAGCCCCCAGCAGGGAGATATTTATCCAGCCTTCTTAGCATCTAAATAACTCCTTGTCAACAGCTGTTTTGGCTTCTGAAAATGTGGTGAGGGAAGGCAGGAACACCTCCTCGCAGCAATTCCCAGCCAAAAGAGTTCTCCTTCTAATCATTAAAATAACCTCCCTGCAGCTGTCATATGACTATAAGCAAAGCAAGATAGGTCAGGGAAACGTAGACCCAACTGACCACAAAAGGTAATGTTTAGTCTGACCCTCAGTCAAATCATTTCATTAATCAATCAATCAATCAATCCATATCAGTCCTATCCCGCCTTTCTCCTCAATGGTGGTCCAAAGCAGCTTCCTTGGTTTACCCCTCCTCCATTTTATCTTCGTGATACCCTGTGATGTAGGTTAGGCTGAGACTGTGTGACTGGTCCAAGGTCTCCTAGCAAGCTTCCATGGAAGGGTAGGGTCTCCTGAGTCTCCCAGATCATAGCCCAGCACTGTAATCACTAACCACACTGGCTCTCAGAATCATTGGTCCATCCAGTTGATCAATGTCAGTTCAAGGGGCTAGACAGAAAACCTCTCCCATTTTGCTATCACTGGCCCTTCCAACTGGGAATACCAAGGATTTAACGTAAAAATCTTCTATATGGATAGCCTGGGCTGTACCATTGATAGCCTGGGCTGTACCTTAATAGGTAGGCTATGGATGCTGGAATTAGATGAAACAACCTGCCTTTGACAACTCCATCAAGTGGTCCATGCAGGGAGAGAGCAAAGGGCATTGCATACTTTTGTCCCATGGGGCAAACATGGCAGCAACTCCCTACCTTAAAAAAAAAAAAGACCTAAATGTGTTGAACTCTTGGGTCATACATTTGGACATTACTGCTTTTTTTTTTCTAGCAAATTTTGTGAATGTGGTTAGACAAAGGACAAGTGCAGATTCACTGTGATCAGAGACAACTGATATTAGGAACTGGACTTTTCAAATCAAAAGCGTATGCTCGTGAAACACTCTTGCTCCCATCCAGGGATATGCAAACTGGAAAGCTATAGGGGTTGCTGAAATAATCTGATTGGCTGTCGGAAGGAGATGGAAAGTAACAAATGATGGGAGTAGGGGAATTTCTGAAATGCAAACCAGCATATTAGTCCTGGATTATATAAGAACTTGCGGCTTATTGACCTCCTTGTCTGCTGCAAATACAGAAAACCGATTTGGCTGAACCTTGAACCTGAAGCAAAGGTCATGTGGTTTTTCAATAACATTTGCTTTATTCTATGGCTCTCATTACTAGGTGAGTAAAAGCAGCACAGCCTATGATAATTACTTCAATTCCTCGATGGATCTGATGCCCAGTTCTCATGAGCTCAGTTTCCAAGCATCATACAAAACTACCAATTTTTTTTTTTAGAAAAATTGATAACTTTACCTTATTTTAACTTATTTTCAGCTTCCATGATAAAATTTTAAGGAGTCAGTATATATACATCCGGGGTAGCTGTGGTGGCTCAAGTGGTTAAGACGCTGAACTGCAGGCTGTGGAAGGTCAGTAGTTCAGCAGTTCAAGACCCGGGGGCCGCAAGAAAGGGGGAGCTCCTGTCTCTAGTTCCAGCTCCTGCCAACCTAGCAGTTCGAAAGCAAGAAATTGCAAGTATATAAATAGGTACCGCTTCGGTGGGAAGGTAACAGCGTTCCGTGCGCCTTGGTGTTTAGTCATGCCGGCCACATGACCACGGAAACGTCTTCGGACAGCGCTGGCTCTTCGGCTTTGAAACGGAGATGAGCACCGCAACCCTAGAGTCGGATTCGACTGGCTTTCGAGCAAGGGAACCTTTACCTTTACCTTTACTATATATACATCCACAGTAAAAAGTGGGTTTAGAATGTGAGTTGTTAAACAATGTTCAATATTTGATTCGTAACAAATTTATGTGAATTTACAGGAACGTAATGGAAATGACAGTTCAAATTCACGATTTCTAAAATTCAGAGTGTTCTACTTTTTTGTCTGATTTAATGATGCTGTCACCTCTTTAACATCCTTATTTTCTATGTTCTGAAAACCTTTCTCCATATAAGTTATATGGCTAATAGGAGATTACCAAATTGCTTCAGGTTTTAACAGAATGTGTTTGATCCACCTTAGGTCAAATTCATGGTCATCTTGTGATTTGTATGAAAACTTTATTGTCAGTTTGGAACATATGCAGCACATAGTTCTGCTTCAAATGCTTCCCATCCATACTTCTAATATTTCTCTTCTTTTTAAAAATCAGGTTCTTCTGAATCATCAGTCACTCTGACTCAGCCTCCAAAGGTTATGGCTTCTCCTGGAACCTCAGTGACTCTGGACTGTGTGGCATCTGGATACAATATTAATGAACACCACATGCACTGGGTCCGTGAAGGCAAGACAAAAGGCCTGGTTTACATAGCAGGCTTCAGGACTGGATACAATGCAATAGTTGTCAATGCATTTAAGGGTCGTGTGACCCCCTCCACCAGTGGCTCCACAGCGAAGCTGCAGATAAACTCTCTGACAGTTGAAGATACTGCCATGTACTACTGCGCTAGAGATGCCGCAGTATCAAAAGACAGGCTCCTCTCCAGACAATATCCTCTAGGGGACCAGAAACATTTCAGTCACTGTAGTTTACTAATGTGTCCCCCCCCCTTTCTTCCATTCAGTTCTTTCAGTTCCTAATTTGAACAGAGTTTAGATAAGAGCAGCTGCTGAAGCCTTGGGATTTTGGAACTCAGTATGGTGAGGAGAAAAAGGAAGTCTTTGCTGTGGTGTCTCATTTGTTTCAATGGAGGTGCTAAGATGTTTAATTGAAGTGTCCTTCTGACATGTAATAGAGAGCTCTCCTGGATAATCAAAACATGGGAGTTTGGTATATGCATACTGGCAGAAGACAGTAACTTGTTGACTTGGAAATCATATACTACACTTTCTCCTTTGGTGGGAAGTGTTGTTATCAAAACTGCCTTATTTACGACAGAGGCCAGACTAGATATTTTGGGCTCTTTGTCTGTGTACACAGAGGTCCAAATCCACCCCGAGGAATTTCCCAGTGATATAAATGGAGACGAGGCTTGTATCTTAAAATCAAGTTCTTTTTACTGAGTAATAATATTTAGTTCGCATACATACAAAAACTGAGTCACACACGCAATCGTACAAGTTCCTCAGAGTTACAGGAATAGGAAATAGTAACTATTATACTAAAGGATGGGGAGGGAAGTAGCAAATACTTATCTGATCCGAAGCTTGACCTTCTCAATGAAGAATACAAGAATGAGACCAGAATAACTAAAGATAATCTAAACTCACACTGTTGGAACCTGCCAACACATGCGGACCTCTGTGGCTGCAGTCCACGAGGTCAGTGAGAACAAAGAGTTACTTGTATAGAGAAGCTGTAAGTAAATAGCTTAAGGAGAGAAGACGGCTAGTGGGGTTCAAACTGTTGAACCTCACTTTATATAGGGGGGCTCTTGGGGGCTGGCATTGATGCCATCCTTCTTGCCCTTCCCACCTGTGGTCCGTCCCAAGAACTAACACTATTGGCTATTAGGTAATGACGTCCCTACCTAGAAGGAGTGGGCAATATTGAAATATTAACATTTAACTCAACGGATGCATCTGGTCAAGGTGTGAAGATGGGTACCAAGGCAACCATTGAAGTGTAGATGGATCTGGCTTGGTCTCAAGTCATAAAATGACCATTTGGCAGGAAACGGTCTCTTCGGATGCAAATCAGATATTAGGGTTACATGTTTCCTTACAGTTCATTCATGGTGGTTGGGACCATAAAAGTTGTTGTTTTGTGCTGATCACAATGGTGATGTATCCTTCTTCCTCAGGCCGGGCTGTGTGAGTGCAATCTCCATTTGCATAAACTACAGTTAAGATACTCTCCAGATGAAGCAGTCACAGCATGCAATGCAAACAGCTTTCCCAAGCCCATAGGGATTTATAGGCACAGTCCATGAAAGTGAGTGTGTGTCAGCAAGCACAAATACATAAAAGCAAATATTCAGTTCATCTCCTAACAGTGTGGTCAGTTTACAGCCAACTTATGGGGACCCGATGGGGTTCTGAAGGCAAGAGGTGAATAGAGATGGCTTCCTATTGCCTGCTTCTGCATACCGACCCTGGACTTGCTTGATGGTCTCCCGTCCAACTATTAACCACGGCCTACCCTGCTTAGCTTCTGAGATCTGGTGATATTGGGCTAGCCTGGACCACTTCCTCCCTTACAGGGCTTTAAAAAAATCACTTTTTGGAGCAATGGTTATTAGTGGGATCTTGAATTTCTGGGCTTGTTATTATTATTTTTTGAATTTGTAATTCATTTAGATGGATGAACGTGTGTAGGTTATTCATGGTAAGCTGATGTGTCTATGATTATGTACCACAGAGATACATACCAGGAGTTCAATGAGAACCAAAGCTGTTCCAGGCATAAAGTTTCAGACCAACTGTAGATAATGAGGGTTCTTTTTTCCTCCTTCCACTGCTTGATTTTTTGTGCACAGGCCAATGACAGATGAAAGGCAGGACAAAGACCAATGAGCTCAATGCCTAACTTGGCCAGTTTTGAAGACTCAAACACAGTATGGTTCATTACCAGTAACCCAGCTTCCCTTTTTCTCCCATCCCTAGAATGAGGTGAAACTGGGCCTTTACACAATCATAGCAACTAACACAATTTCCAAGGGCAATTTTTCATTTGAGGAAGAAAATTGAATTAAAACCATCCAAACAAATGGCTCCATCTCATTTCACATCTGGATTCTATGATAAAAGCAGTGGGATTGGACACATCTATTTGTTTGGGAAACTCCCTATTGGTCTCAAGACAACAATGATCCCAGTTTAATCATCCCATTGATCTAGCCTTCTGGGCAGATACTTTTGACTCTTTGCTGGGAACTGGGAACTGCTGTTGACAATACACAATGGGTAAGGCCATGTCTCAATGAATCTGACTTAACTTCAGAGGATGGAAGGCATAATTATTGACATTACTCAGTACAATAGGTTGTGCGGCTGTAGAGAGAAGATAGAAAATAAGCTTTGACCCTGGTGATACATGGAATAATGGGGCCACAAAGGGGGCAGGGCCAAGATGGAACTTAGCAAGGTCTGAGCCAAACAGGGTCAACCATTCCCCCCACCAACTTTGCTTTGGTACCCACAAAGCAGAGAGTTGTCACTGATTCAGGCACATGAGCCAGCAAGGATTTTGAGGGATGGATTTTTTTTTTTAAAAAAAAAGACTGTTAAATATTAGTTGCCTGTTATTCCCCCTTCATCCAAAATGTCATGATCTGTCACATGATTGTGACACATGATCAGAAAGCAAAAGCCAACCATTGACTTGCATCTCAGAGGCTGCGGTCACACGGAGCATTAGCCATGCTACAGAGATGCAAGATAGGTGGATTTTCCGGGCGTGATCACACCACCACATCTGGGAAGCGTAGAGCTCCCATGGCTCACCCGAGGCTTCCCACCGAAGATGCGGGGTAAAAAACTAGTACCCCCGAGGTACTAGTTTCTGGAAACCGTGGGGCAAGGGCAGGCGCCTGATTGTGTTTCCGGTGGAATCCCGTGGCATCCGGCACCTGCCCATGTCCTGTCGTGAAAAAGGGTTTTTTCCCCCCAAGTCTCCCCGGGATGCGCACAAGCACCCAATGGTGCATGCGCACACTTCATTTACAAACAAACAACACAACCCCATTTGCCGAGCCGCGCCGCTCACAGTTTTTTGTCTCCGCTCAGGAAGGGATGTAGGGGACTGGACGGAGGACACAGTTTGCATTCCTCTGCAGCCCTGGAAGGGGTTAAACCCGCAGAGCCTTTTGCTAGAGAGGCAGCTTCTTTTCCGTGCTGCCAGGATTGTCCTGTGATCGGCATCTCCCCCCTAACCACGGGACTCAACGGGACCTTGAGGGGACGTCTGATCGCGTAACCGTGCATTATTTTTCCCCGGGGCAATTTTTTAATTTTTATTTTATTTACATTCGACTTTATATCCCGCCCAAACCCCCTTGTCTAGGGGGTCTCTGAGCGGCTTACAGGTCGGTGCTAGTCACCATTTTTATTCCTAACTAGGGCCACACACATTTTGGGGTGGGGGAACCTACCAGCACCCCTATGGTGGTGGTTGGTGTTGGTCTTCTTTTTCCGTTGGCTCCGGTATTGGCGGGGTGCTCTTTTTTCGGCGCTGGGTGGTAATTCTCTCTTCCTGAGGCGCGTGACTCCTGCCTCCTTCTGGATTCAGCCACGTCCTTTCCGGCTCTGCTGTGCCGGCGCTCAGCGTCATCGCGCGCCCTTTCCTCGACCACGGCCACGCGATATTTCATCGTCCAGCCACCAGGGATCGCTCCTCCAGTTCCGCCCGCTCACCGCCGCATCACCACGCCACGCCGTCCTCTGGAGCTGATGTCTCGCCGCTGTCGCCGTCACCGTCGTCCTCAACCACCACGCTAGGCAGGGTGCCCCCCACCCCACTACGGGTGGGTACCCATTTATCTACTTGCAATTAAGTTGCTTTCGAACTGCTGGGTGGGCAGGAGCTGGGACGAGGGTCGAGAGCTCACCTCGACCACGGTGGTACTCGAACAGCCATAGTGTCTGCTCGAATGATGTTACTGAGCAGGCATTAACTGCCTGTGCCACCGCTCCCCACCGCCACCGCTCCCCACAAAGAGCCATGCTCCCCCCCCACACATTTTCTGGCCCGTGTGACCGGAGCCCCAGAAATGTAACAAAGGCAGCAAGAGTTCTCTCTCTCTCTCTCTCTGTGCGTGTGTGTGAAGTCCCATCAAGTCACAGCCAACATATGGTGACCCACCAAATGAAGTGAGACGCAGAGGTGGTTTGCCATTGCCTTCCTCTGCAGAGTCTTCCTTGGTGATATCATAAAAACACAGAGTTGGAAGGGGCCATACAGGCCATCTAGTCCAACCTTCTGTTCAATGCAGGATCAGGCTAGAGAATCCCTGCCGAATGTTTGTCCAGCTGCTGCTTTAAGACTGCCAGGGAGGGGGTGCTCACCACCTCTCCAGGCAGCTGATTCCACTGTTGCACAACTCTTACTGTAATAAAGTTTTTCTTAGTATCCAGTCAGTATCTTCCCACCCTTAATTTAAACCCATTCTTGAGAGCCCTATCCTCTGCTGCCAACAGGAACAACTCCCTGCCCTCCTCTAAGTGACAGCCCTATCAAATACTTAAAGAGAGCAATCATGTCCCCCCTCAACCTCCTTTTCTCCACACTGAATATTTCCAAGTCCCTCAGACTTTCCTCATAGGGATCTTCCTTCCAAGTTCCACTCCTGTTTAGTTTCCAAGATCCGATGAGATTGCGCTACACCATGCTGCCCTTCCTCCACTAAATGTTCTACAGAAGTTCATTTTCCAGACATTTGCACTTAAAAATCACCCCCAAAATATATGAAACAACTCACCAGAAGTAATGAGGAAGTGCACGTTGCACATGGCACATAGGTATGGATGTATTCATCAAAATTAGTGCCTCTGAAGGAAACAGCAGTTTCTTTTGATTATTTGGTACAACAGACTTGTCTTGGCACTATTGTGTACTATTTCTGTTTGGTAAGAACGGAGACATGTTTCAGAGTATCTTTGAAGACCTCTTTCACTTTCTCATTCCGGAGAATATATAAAAAAGGATTAAGTAAAGGGGTTACTACAGTGTGAAGAAGGCCCACCGCTTTGTAGAATCCTGAGGAATGGATTTTGTCAGGCAACAGATACATGAAAATGGAACATCCGTAGAAGACAGAGGCCAACGTGATATGAGCCCCACAGGTGGAAATGGCTTTTCCCGCCCAGTGGCAGAAGGGATGGGCAATACGGTTGTGGTTATACAAAGGTAGGAAACTGCTGTCAAAATGAGGGAACTCAGGACTATAACTGAGGTTGAAACATAGCTTAACCATTCAAGCACCGTGATGTCCTTCATTGTGGGGAGAAGAAGGGAAGGAGATTGTGAGCCACTCTGAGACTCTGAGTGAAGGGCGGGGGATAAATCCACTTTGTTCTTCTCCTTCTTCTCATCCCCCTCGTCCTCCTCCTCTTCCTCCTCGTCCTCCTCTTTGTCCTCCCCCTCGTCCTCCTCATCCTCCTTCTTCTTAATTGTGTTTATGACAATACAACCCAAACATGTAGAGGGCTCTCCTGAAGGACACGAAGCCACAGTGCTTTGCACACTATTATTCAGCTCAATTATGTGTGGAGTTTTTCCTCTGGAGGAAAGTTCCTTCTGCTGAAGGCAAACTACACACTGTTAAACTGGGACCAGGAAGAAGAAGAAGAAGAGATTGGGTTTATACCCCGCCCTTCACTTGGAGTCTCAGAGCGGCTTACAAGCTCCTTTCCCTTCCCCTCCCCACAACAGACACCCTGTGAGGTGGGTGGGGCTGAGAGAACTCTGACACAAACTGCTCTTTTTCAAGGACAGCTGTGCCAGAGCTTGTGACTGACCCAAGGTCACATCAGCAGGTGCAAGTGGAGGAGTGGGGAATGAAGCGGCATTATGATGTATCAGACCCATGGGCCATCAAGGTCAGTGTTGTCTACTCAAACTTTCATGGGTCTGCAGCATTTCAGGCAGAGTTCTTTCACATCACCTACCACTTGCTCCTTTAACAGGGGATGCCAGGGATTGAACCTGGGTCCTTCTGCATGCCAAGCAGATGCTCTACAACTGAGCTGCAGCACGTTCAACAGCAGGGGTCAGCAGCTTTCAGCCATCAGGCCTTGGTGATTATACAAAACTACTTTGCACTGAGGTCTGAACTACACATTACATTTCTTGGCAGGTTAGGTCTAGGGTTCCCTGTCCTACCTTGCTTTCCTTTCAGTCATAAATCAGCCACAGGGATGTTATTTTATTGAACAGAAGGAGCACTTTTTTGGCTGGGAACAGCAATATGGGGGGGAGGAGGGGTTTCCTGTTTTCAGAAGCCGCAACAGCCCCCAGCAGGGAGATATTTATCCAGCCTTCTTAGCATCTAAATAACTCCTTGTCAACAGCTGTTTTGGCTTCTGAAAATGTGGTGAGGGAAGGCAGGAACCCCTCCTCGCAGCAATTCCCAGCCAAAAGAGTTCTCCTTCTAATCATTAAAATAACCTCCCTGCAGCTGTCCTATGACTGTAAGCAAAGCAAGATAGGTCAGGGAAACTTAGACCCAACTGACCACAAAAGGTAATGTGTAGTCTGACCCTCAGTCAAATCATTTAATTAATCAATCAATCCCCATCAGCCCTATCCTGCCTTTCTCCTCATTGGTGGTCCAAAGCAGCTTCCATGGTTTACCCCTCCTCCATTTTATCTTCGCGATACCCTGTGGTTTAGGTTAGGCTGAGACTGCGTGACTGGCCCAAGGTCTCCTAGCAAGCTTCCATGGAAGGGTAGGGTCTCCTGGGCCTCCCAGATCACAGTCCAGCACTCTAACCGCTAACCCCACTGGCTCTCAGAATCATTGGTCCATACAGTCTATCAGTGACAGTCCAAGGTGTTAGTCAGAGATCCTCCCCTACTCTGCTATCACTGGCCCTTCTGTGTGACTGGCCCAAGATCACCTAGCAAGCTTCCATGCAAGGCTAGAGATTAATAGCTGGCTCTCCCAAATTGTAGTCCAGTACTCTAACCACTAACCACACTGGCTCTCAGAATTATTGGCCCATCCGGTCTATCAGTGACAGTCCAAGGTGTTAGTCAGAGATCCTCCCCTACTCTGCTATCAGTGGCCCTTCTGTGTGACTGGCCGAAGATCACCTAGCAAGCTTCCATGTAAGGGTAGAGATTAATAGCTGGCTCTCCCAAATTGTAGTCCAGTACTCTAACCACTAACCACACTGGCTCTCAGAATTATTGGCCCATCCGGTCTATCAGTGACAGTCCAAGGTGTTAGACAGAGATCCTCCCCTACTCTGGTATCACTGGCCCTTTTAACTGGGAATACCAAGGACTTAACTTAAACTTCTTCTATATGCATAGCCTGGACTGTACCGTTGATCCACGGTGCCTTAATAGGTAGGCTATGGATGCTGGAATTAGATGAAACAACCTGCGTTTGGCAACTCCATTAGGTGGTCCATGCAGGGAGAGCGCAAAAGGCATCGCATCCCTTTGTCTCATGTTGCAAACATGGCAGCAACTCCCGACCTTAAAAAAAAAAACACCTACATATCTTGATATTTTTGGTCATACATTTGGACATTATTGGGGGGGGGTTTTCCTAGCAAATTTTGTGAATGTGGTTGGACAAAGGACAAATGCAGATTCACTGTGATCAGAGACAACTGATATTAGGAACTGGACTTTTCAAATCAAAAGTGTATGCTCATGAAACACTCTTGTTCCCATCCAGGGACATGCAAACTGGAAAGCTAGAGGGTTTGCTGAAATAATCTGATTGGCTGTCAGAGGGAGATGGAAAGAAACAAATGATGGGAGTAGGGGAATTTCTGAAATGCAAACTAGCATATGAGTCTTGAATTATATAAGAATTGGTGGCTCATCGAGCTCCTTGTCCACTGCAAATACAGCAAACAAATTCCGCTGAACCTGAGACACAGATCTAGCTGGGGTCATGTGGTTTTTCAATATCATTTGCTTTATTCTATGGCTATCGTTACTAGGTGAGTAATGGAAGCACAGGCTTTGATAATTACTTTAATTCCTCAATGGATCTGATTCCCAGTTCTTATGAGCTCAGTTCCTCAGCATCATACAAAACTTAGCTATTTATTTAAAATGAATATACATATTTTAGCTTATTTTAACTTATTTTTAAGTTTTTGTAATGAAATTTGATTTTAGTAAATATACAACTATACTAAAAACTGGGTTTAAAATCCGAGTTTTTAAACAATGTTCAGAATTTAATTTGTCATGCATTTATATGCATTTACAGATATCTAATAAAAACTACAATTCAAACTCATCCTTTCTAAATTCTACTTTTTTGTCTGATTTTATGATGCTGTCACCTCTTTAACAGCCTTATCGTCTATGTCCTGAAGATCTTTCTCCATATAAGCTATATGATCAATGAGAGATGACCATCTTGCTTCAGGTTTACTAATTTCCAGGTCACAAAATGGGTTTCACCCACCTTAGGTCAAATTCTGAGACATCTTGTGATACGTATAAAAACTCCTTATTGTCAGTTTGGAACACATGCGGCACATAGTTCTGCTTCAAATGCTTCCCATCCATAGTTCTAATATTTCTCTTCTTTTTAAAAATCAGGTTCTTCTGAATCATCAATCACTCTGACTCAGCCTCCAAAGGTTATGGCTTCTCCTGGAACCTCAGTGACTCTGGACTGTGTGGCATCTGGATACAATATTAATGAACACCACATGCACTGGGTCCGTGAAGGCAAGACAAAAGGCCTGGTTTACATAGCAGGCTTCAGGACTGGTGACTTCACGTTTTTTGCCAATGCATTTAAGGGTCGTGTGACCCCCTCCACCAGTGGCTCCACAGCGAAGCTGCAGATAAACGCTCCGACAGTTGAAGATACTGCCATGTACTACTGTGCTACAGTTTCCACAGTATCAAAATACAGGCTCCTCTCCAGACAATATCCTCTAGGGGACCAGAAACATTTCAGTCACTGTAGTTTTCTAATGTGTCCCCCCCTTTCTTCCATTCAGTTCTTTCAGTTCCTAATTTGAACACGGTTTCGATAAGAGCAGCTGGTGAAGCCCTGGGATTTTGGAACTGAGCACTGTCATGGTGAAGAGAAAGAGGAAGTCTTTGGTGTGGTGTCTCACCTGTTTCGATGGAGGTGCTAAGATGTAAAATTGGACTCTCTTGTCAACGGAGGTGCCTTTCTGACATATAATAGAGAGCTCTCCTGGATATTCAAAACATGGGAGTCTGGTATATGCGTACTGGCTGAAGACATTAACTCATTGACTTGGAAATCATATACCACACTTTCTCCTTTGGTGGAAAGTGCTGTCAGTTCACAGTCAACTTATAGGGAACCAATAGGGTTTCAAGGCAAGAGACTGGCAGTCTTTAAGCTGTATCTGGACAAACACTTGTCAGGGATGCTCTAAGTTGATCCTGCATTGAGCAGAGGGTTGGACTAGATGGTCTGTCTTCTTGGCCGGTTCAAAGAGATGCTATCGAGTGTATCACTGCTGGATAGAACCTATTTCTATAGCCATCCCTCAGCACAGTATAGAACTAGGACCTGATGAAAACCTGAGGCTGTCACAAGTTATGATAGGGATGTCACATTATATTTCATAAAGCAAATGAAATGGAACTAAACATTGCAAGACTAATAACTTCAAGAGAAGGCCATCTGAAGATGTACATTCAAATTAAATAATATCTCCAAGGCACAATTCTCAGATATGTTTTAAATAAAGGACACATGGAAGCAATGCTCTCTCTAAGCTGTGGAGTCTTGTGGGCAATAATTCTACCTTGTGAGTTACTGGCATTAAAGCTGTGAGCAAGTAATTTGGCTCCTGCATAAATTAGTTTACTCTGGAGCCATCCTTCCTGAGCTAAGATAAAAATGTGTGAGCTGGATGCTAAAAAAATTGTGAGCTAGCTCACACTAACTCAGCTTAGAGGGAACACTGACATGAAGTATCCTTATACTTAGTCATACCATTGGTCCATCAAGATCCGTATTGTCTACTTAGGCTGTCAGTGGATCACCATAGCTTCAGAGAGAACCAGTTTGACTCTTCAGAGAACCAGTTTGACGCTTCAGAGAGAACCAGCGCTTTAACTCTTGAAAGCTTATACCCTTGAAATCTCCTTGGTTGTTAATGTGCTACTAGACTAAAGTCTTGCTCTTCAACTGCAGTTCAACACAGATGCACAACTTCCCTCTACAAAACAACCATGGAAAAATTTTAATGCCATATTGAATCACAGTGGAAATGGGTGCACCTCTTAGCTAAATAAATAAATCAGCCATTGTCTTAAGCAAAGGCAATAACCTTTCAAATTCTGGAATGCCAGGTCTGACATAACATGCTACTGATTGTAAGGCCATTCCTCCCTTCCTCTCTCACTTAATTTCACCAACCTTTCCATGTGGCAATGACTTACTTCTCATCATCTTACATCGCATGTTGGTCTTAAAGGTGCCACTGGACTATTTGTTCTGCTACTTCAGACCAACATGGTTTTGTTAGCCGAATTGCTTTATTTACAGCAATTGGCAATTTATAAATGGGTTCTTGCCAATATATACCAGGGTCCTGATCCCACCTTGGGTGACCAGCAAAGGATTCTGAGGCTGTTGAAGTTAAAATAGATGTCTTTTACTAGAAATATATCTCATACAAACAATACTGATGCACTCACAAATTCAATCAAGTTCCTAAGATTTAAAGTAGGAAATAAGCACAGTTGCATTAGCAGGTAGGGGTGATGATGGGAGACCAGCAAAGGATTCTGAGGCTGTTGAAGTTAAAATAGATGTCTTTTACTAGAAATATATCTCATACAAACAATACTGATGCACTCACAAATTCAATCAAGTTCCTAAGATTTAAAGTAGGAAATAAGCACAGTTGCATTAGCAGGTAGGGGTGATGATGGGTGATATTTATTTAATTCAATTTATACCCCGCCCTCCCTGCAATGCGGGCTCAGGGCAGCTTACAAGTGGCAAACGCCAATATAAAACAACTTTTAAAACA
>NW_015165371.1:24134-40397 GCF_001447785.1 Gekko japonicus
AGACAGGGGTAGTCTTGGGGGAATGCTAGCTAGGAGGAGCCAGGTGACTGATTCTCTCCTTTTATAGGGGGTCCAAGAGGTGGGTGGTAACTGTGCCAACCTCTTGACCCACCTACCTGTTAGTCCGTCCCAAAAACAATCCTATTGGTTGCAGGTAGGGAGGGAGGTTACCTAGGAGGGATGGCCAATATTGTAACCTAACTTAATTGAAGGATTGGCATCTGAGCAGGTGTGAAATCCAGGTGTCAGGATGCTTCCTTGTAGTGCTGATGAAGTTGGCCAGTTCCTTTGATAACCAAATGTCCATCTGGCAGGAAATGCCAGCTCAGGAACAAAGCAGTTACATGGTGATGGGTGATACCTGACCAGCAATCAGCTTTGCCATCGTGGCTTTTTCTTCCCAAAGTTGTTTCATTGATAACAATAATGGAGATTTGTGCTTCTTCACCAGGCTGTGCAACTGTGTTGCTGAAACCGTAAGGTATGTGCAGGCACCCTCTATGTGTGTCATCACAATAGGTGACCTAAAGTGTACAGTTCTCTGAGCCCACGTGTATGAGCACAGTCCATTGTGTAGCAATAAGCAGTCCATAAAACAAATATCAAGCTTGTTCCCTAACAGTTGACCACCTGGAACTTACTACTCATCAGAAAGTGTGACTGAATCCAGTAAGCAGAGTTGATCTCCCCAGCCTACCCTGCATATCTTCCATGATTTTTTTTGCTTTGTCCCAGACATTTTTCTCCTAGTTTTGCTCACTTCTCTCATTGGACCTGGGCTGAAATGAAAGGGGCAGGTATTGGTGGGAGAAGAAGACCTTCATTCAAATGCTTCTCTCATTCTTAAAGGTGGAGCTCCACAGTGCTCTAGATATATTCAAGCAGACATGTGATATAGACATGGCTGCCACCATTGTATCCAGTATGATCCTGAGAAATCAGCTAAAGGTATTTGCTGTTCACCAATGCATGTCGTTAACAAAAAGCAAACTCCTTCATACCTTCTTAGCATACCTTCTTCTTACTGTGGAATTACTGTTGGGTGGCAAATGACCTAGGCGTTAATTCTGTTCCTTTTCAGTCTTCTTTGTCCCATAGTTATCTCTTTATTGTTGTCAACTTAAGGGCTTCTCTCTGAGGAAGGTCTCAGAAGATCTCATTACTGTCTTCATGCCAATTAAAAGAACATCACTAATGTTATTGTTCTGAAAAAAGATATGCTTTAACTCTTAAGGCAGCCAACTTGAATGGTTAGCAAATGTATCTTGATGTATTTTTAAGTAAATTCATGTTATCTGAAGCAACTGCTTATTGCCTTCATTGGTTGGATCTAAATGCTCAACTCAATGGGGGGAAAGATCACTACTATGTACCACAGCCTGCTCACTTCCCCATGAGTGTTTTTGCTGTCTGTCAGAGTTAGCCACAGAGTGACCTCAAACTCATCTGTGACATTTTATGTTTCCACTCAATTGTGTGTTGTCCAATGGATATAGGGTTGACAAGCTAAGCCAGGCAACTGGCACGGAGATTGGATGCAATGGTGGGAGGGACCTTGTGTCGCAGGTATAATGACATTACTTCCAGGGAAAACCCAGACATGACAGAAAGTAGCTCTAGACTGGTGTGAATTCTATGGAAAAACCATAGATGTCCTCTTGGATAACTCATCTGGTCCAGATCCTTTTCAATCTCATTTCAGACCCAGCTATAGGATAGAGACCAGATTACTGGGTTAACAACTTCTGTTTGAATGTAGACAAAGACCAAGCCTCTTTGTTGTTCCCACTGGATTTATCTGCCGCCATTGATACATCTTGTTGAGGTGTTTGGAGGCAGAAATAGCCATCAAGGGTTGTTTTGGACAGATTCATATCATTCCTCACCAGCCAAACCCAAAGATTGCTGTAGGAAGACAGTTATTATCAGTGTAGGACCTATTATGTGGAGGTGCAATCCTATACTCAGTGCTTTTTTTGTAGCAGGAACTCCTCTGCATATTAGGTGAGACACCCCTAATGTAGCCAATCCTCCAAGAGCTTAGGAAAGCCCCTGTAAGAAGAGCTCTCTTTGTTGCAGGAACTCCTTTGCATATTAGGCGACACACTCCTAATGTAGCCAATCCTCCAAGAGCTTACAGAGCTCTTGGAGGATTGGTTACATTAGGGGCGTGTCGCCTAATATGCAAAGGAGTACCTGCGACAAAGAGAGCTCTTCTTACAGGGCTATTCTCTTCAATCCCTATGTAAATCCCTTACCACTGTGTATTTTACTGGCTGTTGCTGCAAGTAAGTTCCTACTATGTAATTTTTGCTTTTGTTTAATGTGTCGTGTTTGTACTTATGTTCTTATGCTGTTCTTCACCTCTGATTGATTTCCAGATCTCTACAAGAAAAATCCTATTGCATTGTCTATCTGATATCCTACTCTGTTGATTGTATTCTATGATTCTGTGTAACCTGACCTGATCCTGACCTAGATGGCTCAGTCTAGTTTGATCTCAGCAGATCTCAGAAGCAAAACAGGGTTGATCCCAGAAAGTATTTTGATGGGAGACCATCATGGAAGTCCAAGTCTTCAGAGACAGGCACTGCCAAACCACTTCTGTTTGTCTCTTGCCATGAAAATCCTACCTTCAACTTGGCAGCACTATCCACCACCAATCAGCCTTCAGTTCCCCTGAGAAAGGTGGACTTTCTTAACTGTCAACCTTTAAATTGCGTAATTGCTCAGTATTGATTACTTTTGTCTTCTTGATGTTTAGTTGTAATCTTGCTTTGGCACAGTGATGGTACCACTATGTAATGTCAACATATTTATCAGGGCTCATTGAAGATTAATGCAGTACTCAAAAAGGCAATGACCAAACATAACTATTGAACTATGCCATTCAATGCAGAAAGGACAGAAGCCTTAAGGTATATTGAAATCTTTAGTTTGGTACTAAAGGCCTATAGCTATAGAATACTCTTGAGTGCCTTGGAGTTATGGGACAATTTAATGGTACCATAATCTATCTTCAGTTTTAGTAGGAATGTCAACAGTAACACGCTTTGGTAGAACTGAGGGAAAGGCTAGAAAAGCAACATTCTGGTCAATTAGATTCTAGTCCAGAAGCACCTCAGAGACCAGAGAGAATTTTAGGATATAAATGTTCAAAAGTCAAAGCTCCCTTAGTCCCTACTGATAAACATTCGTCTCAATATTTTCCATGCTGCTTCTTTGAAGTCTTTGTTTCGGATGGTGTAGATGAAAGGGTTTAACATGGGGATGAAACTCGTACGCACAAGAGACACTACTTTGTTGGCTCGCGTATCTCCTTGGGTTGAAGGCCTCAAGTACATAAACATGTCTGCTAGATAAAAGATGATAACAACAGTAAGATGGGAGGTACATGTGAAAAAGGCTTTGGATCGGCCAGTGGCAGAAGAGATCCCTATGACTGTGGCTATGATGCATGTGTATGAAATCAACGAAAAGCCAAATGAACCCCACATTATAGTAGCACCATATAAGAGACCAATCAGCTCCATCAAAGTTGTGTCAGCACAAGCCAATTTCAGGACAGGTCCAACATCACAGAAGAAGTGATCAATTACATTCCGTCCACAGTATGGGTAACTCCATACAACTGCAGACTGTGAAATAATTATCACAAACCCTCCAACCCAAGCTAACAAGGCCAAATAGAGGCATAGTTCACTGGTCATGATGGCACTATAGAGCAAAGGTTTGCAAATGGCCACATAGCGGTCAAAAGACATGATGGTGAGGGTGATGAATTCAACAGCCCCCATTGTAAAGACAACAAAACCTTGTGCCATGCAACATGCAAAGCAGATGGTGGTCTTTCCAGACAGTACATTGTCAAGCATCTTGGGAACCTCTGCTGTTGTGGAACAGATCTCGGCCATGGAGAAGTTGACGAGGAAGAAGTACATTGGAGTATGGAGCATGGGTTCTTTGAGGACAACTATGATAATCATGCTGTGTCCTGTAAGTGACAGAAGATACATCAACAGAAATATGGTGAAAAATGTTCCATTCAGGCCATGAAGTTCAGGAAATCCCAGAAGAATGAACTCCGTGACTGATGTGCCATTGGCCATCTCTTAACTTTCTTCTTTTCTTAAACAGAAGAAAAAGTATGTGTCAATAAAACTGCTCATGAGAAGCATGTTCGAATGTACAAACCTCAAATAGAATAGTGATAAAACTGTGACAATTGTGGCAGATCTTTACATATGCTTCTATAAAAGTTCCCCAAATATCTAAAACTAAGTCTGTCACGGTCCCCGGGGCTGTGGGATGCTTGTCGGTCGGAAGCTGTCACTTCCAGGACATGACCTATCAGTAGCAGTTCTTTTACAAAGGAATTTCAAAAGGAGATTAGAAAGAGAGACTGCTGAATTGCCACTGATAATGAAACTCAAGACAATACACCCACCTGTACTAAATTGAGACTGAAGTTTCTTGTCTCATTACCAATGCTGATTTCTCCTCATCCACTACCCCTCTGCATATCAAACCTAATCCAAACATGCCTACTGTTTTTATTCACTTGCTATTGACATCTGAAATCTCTCCACTTTCCAATAGATTGGACAGATGGAGTCACATTCTAGCTGTATCTGAAGAAGTGAGCAGTGACTCATGAGAACTCATATGCTGCCACAAATGTTGTTAGTCTTTAAGGGGCTACTGGACTCTTGCTCTTTTTATCAGTGTAGGTCTCCTAATCACAAATTTTTCTGGGACTGGGTTACCTAAGGGAAACACTCATTAGAGAAACAACTAGCTGGAGCCAACCCATGACTTTTGGAGGTACATGATCTTCTCATGAAGAAGAAGAAGAAGAAGAAGAAGAAGAAGAAGAAGAAGAAGAAGAAGAAGAAGAAGAAGAAGAAGAAGGAGGAGGAGGAGGAGGAGGAGGAGGAGGAGATTGGATTCATACCCCGCCCTTCATTACCCATAGGTGTCTCAGAGCGGCTTACAAACTCCTTTCCCTCCCCCTCCCCACAACAGACATCCTGTGAGGTAAAAGAAGAAGAAGAGATTGGATTTACACCCCGCCCTTCACTCCCCAAAGGTGTCTCAGAGTGGCTTACAAACTCCTTCCCCTTTCCCTCCCCACAAAAGACACCCTGTGAGGTAGGTGGGGCTGAGAGAGCTCTTGACAGAAACTGCTCTTTTTCAAGAACAGCTCTTGCCAGAGCTACGGCTTGCCCAAGGTCATCCAGCCAGGTGCAAGTGGAGGAGGTTAGAATCTGCGCACTTAACCACTACACCAAACTGGCTCTTTATCTTACCCCTGTGAAGTGGGATTTTTTTTCCCTGCATGAGATCATTGGCACCTCTGCAGTAGGCATCTGTATTGCATGCAATAGTAAAGCCAATTTTATTGTTATTTCTTACCCAAATGTCAGCTTTGCTTCTCAGCTAAACCAGAATTAAGGGGAGGATTGTTAATTTGAGGATAAACAGACAAAGTATTTAGAAAAAAATGTGTGTATGTGCTGAATGGTAAACAATCACATATGGTTGAATTCTATGGAACTTTCTCATTAATACGTTGTCGAAGGCTTTCACGGCTGGAGTTCATTAGTTGTTGTAGATTTTCTGTGCTGTATGGCTGTGGTCTTGGCATTGTCGGACCTGACGTTTCGCCAGCGGCTGTGACTGGCATCCTCAGAGGTATAACACAGAAAGATGGAGTACTCTCTGTGTCTGGGTTGCAAATCTTGACACAGAGAGCCCTCCCTCTTTCTGTGTTATACCTCTGAGGATGCCAGTCACAGCCGCTGGCGAAACGTCAGGTCCTACAATGCCAAGACCACAGCCAGACAACCCAAAAAATTTACAACTTCTCATTAACGATGGTGTTTTTCTCTGGCCCAAAGACAATTTGTTGGTGCACCTGGATTGGAGGAAAACATTGCTGCTTGTGAAAATGATCCATAAGATCTAGCTCATACAAACAGAGGACGTAGGAAGGATCCCTTAAATATTATATAACCATTCCATAACCATGAAATGAAATGCTTGTCATCTCTACAAATCTCACAAAAATCCCATCCTGACGAAGTAATTACAGAAGTAATTACAGAATTTCTTTCCAGTCAGTCTTGAATCGTCATCAGCATCATCTTCATGATCAGCTCCATAGCCCCCTAACTAGACCATACTTGGCCTCCTGAGGAATATAAGGAATATGAAAAATGGGAAAGATTCATTCTTTCTGATAGGATTTCAAAAATGGATTTCGCTGATGACCAATGATTTCTCACTGCCCCAGCTCTGAATATCAGGTTAACCCTCCCTGCATTGGTCCAGGGTTGTTGAGAAACTCCTTATAATAATGCAAGGTATTATGAACATTCACAAAACCAAAAAAAAAAATTCTGTGTCAAGGAGAGAGAAAGAGACAAAAGAAAACCCTATGCAATTTAATCCACACTTGTCCCCACAGCAGGGAGGGCGGGCTAATGTTCAGACAAGTAAAAAAGGGAAAGAAAGAATGTAGCAGATAGGGAACACTGTTGGTAGCCTCCCCATATCCAGTTTTGACTTTAAGGTGCCACTGGAGTCAAGTTTTGCTCTTGTACTGTGCGACTGATGTGGCTGCCCATTTCAAAACTTCTTGTACACAACATGACTAGATATCTAACAAGTCATCTGACAGTGGGAATGTGTGTGCCTCTTAGATGGACAACCAGCCATTGTCTTAATCACGAAAATGAGCTTACCTGTTAATGAAATGCCCAGTCTGACATATTGTGGTGCTGATCCCTCTCTCTCTCTCTGGCCCAATCTGCATCTAGCATTTGCTCCGCTGTGTTACCAAACCCACGCTGGAACAGAAATTCCTTTCTGCATTGCACGCCACTTTACTTTGATTGATTGTCGGATTTTACGGCAACGTCCAAACTGCATGCCACTTTCACTTTGTTGGTCTCTCAGTTTTACGGTAGCGTCTGCATAGATTTATGGCCATTTTATGGTCATTCAGGGGTGACTTTGCCTTCAGTATGCTGTTGGCCAAGGGAATTTGAATGTGGCTCTGAGACATCTTTTTCTGTTCCAGTGTGGGTTTGATAAAACAGCGGAGCAAATGCTAGATGCAGATTGGGCCTCACTAAAATTCACCAAGAAGAGTTCCAAGTCCTTAGTCCAGATCTCTCTCTCAGTCTTTAAGACAGAGCCCTGCACTGCTTTATATAAGGTTGAGGAGATGTCATTATAAACATGGCTGTTACCATCACACAATCTTAATCATTCAGCTAAGGAAATGTGCTGTTCATCAATGCAAGATAGTCAGAAAAAGTCATACCTTCTTAGCAGCTTTGAAATAAATTCTGGAGATAATACTAACTTGCAAAGGTCCTAGATATTAATTCCCTTCTGTTTCAATCTGCCCCCCCCCTTTTCATTACCATATGTTTATTGCCATCCACTTAAGGGCTTCTCTGAGGAATTCCTCATAAGATCTTGTCGCTCTCCCTAAGCCATTAAAGAAAACAAACATTGAGCCACCCCCTCAACAGCTAACTTGACTAGTTCTTTATACTACACTAGGAAATGTTTCTTGATGCATTTGTAATCAGATCCAGGATACCTGAAATAACTGCTTATTAACTTCATTGGTCATATGTAAATGCTTAATTCAATGGGGGAAAAATAATGTGTGCTACTATGTACTGGACTATTCCCACTTTTGTGTGAGTTTTTTTGCTGTCCATCAGAGCAGGTCACACAATAATAAAATTGTGGCCTCAAACTTATTTGAGATTTTTAATGCTTTCCCTCAATCGTGTGCTGTGCATTGAATCTAGAGTTCATAATCTCAGCCATAGAGTTGCCATAGAGCTTCGAAGCGATTCCACAAGCCACCCACCATCACTTCTGGGTTTTTCCTGGATGTGACGCCATAATAACTTCAACACTACTTCCCCGTCTATTTCTCCTTGGCCCCTTGGAGTGGCAGCAGGCAACAGGAGCTGGGATGGTCATTCCTTGCTCCGACCAGGAAGATGAGATTCCTAGATGAATCCCATATATTAATTAAGACTTGGTATGAAAAAATAAGGAAAATGCATTTCACCCTGTAAAACTATGGCTGCGGTCACACGAGCAGGAAACTGCGCACCTCCACCGAGAGCAGCAGGCTGATTGGAAGGGGACGGAACGGGCCGTTCAAAGCCCACTCTGGACAGGGTCCTGGGCCACTCACAAGGAGGGGAGGGGAGGGGGGAGTAACCCACCGGATCCCCCTCCCCACCAGCAGCCCGCCTGCCCGCCCTCCCTCCCCCCGGGACACGCGGCCCGCTCTCTGCCTGGCTGCTGCCACTCGCCCCCATTGCAGCCCCCCCATGGCCCTACCTCGACCCTAACGCCGCACGCCTTTGTGTGCACGCGCTGTTGGCCGCTTCTAGAGGCATGGGGGGGAACCACCCGGTGGGCGCCGGATGCCACGGGAGTCCGGCAGGGGCGCGATCAGGCGCCCGCCCTTGCTGCGCAGTTCCCAGAAACTAGTACCTTGGAGGTACTAGTTTTTTACTGCGCATCTTCGGCCAGTAGCCACGGATCAGCCATGGGAGCTCTACACTCCCCAGATGTTGCTGTGAGATCGCGCCCGGAAACTCCGCCTCTCTTCAGTCCCTCTTGCGTGCTTACTGCTCCGTGTGACCGCAGCCTATATTTACCTAACGTTCTTAGATCATTGACATTGTACATAACTGAAGCTTTTAAGAACTACAAACTTAATATCAGGTATCTGTAGGCCTGTGGCTCCATTCCCCTACTGATAATTCCCACTGATCCAACCATACTGCATTGAATAGAATGTTAAGGAGCCCATTTCCCCTTGTAACTCCAAAACAGAAAATGGTGGCTTGCTGTGTGGGTTCATCCAGAGATTAAAGTAAAATCAGTCCCAAATTACATAAAGCATACTTGCATGCATGCATGCACATACACACACAGAAATAAATATGTAGTCCTTAGTTCATGGCTGCTGATCTCATTAAATCAGCAAGGTTTAGGTGTGCACTAAGCTTTGGGGGAAATCTGTTTGGCAGGCATTCACAGCCATTTTGCACCAACCCAAAAGACCAGGTGATCATCTCATGTCTGATTGACACTGAACATAGTATAACTGTGACTGTCAAATATGTCCAATATGAACATTGTGGCACCCCTAGTGGAAGTTACAGTCGTCTGAAATAGTCCACAAAACCTAGTATATGGAAATACGCACATCCTTTTATTCTTCCCACTCCCAGGGCTTTCTATTCAGAGTTCTGTTTTCAACAAGACAAAGTTCTTGAATTAACACTTAAGCCACTACTAATGTTTAAGATCAAGGGGAGGTATGAAGTCCATAAATCACTGGCTATGAGGCTTCTAGAACATCGTGAAGTGGCATCAGAACTTAGTATAACAGTTTCTTCTGTAACTTCCAGGGCACAAAGTTTGATGTTGTCATTGCTTTCTTCACAGCTGCTTTGAAGTCCTTGTTTCAGATTGTGTATCGTCAGTTTCAAGTCAGTAGGCTTCTCAAGGAAGAGACTGTAGGATAGCCACAATAATTTTCTCATCGCAGAAACAGGGTTAGCACCAGGGGTCATTTCCTGCAGGAGCGCACAGGAGCGGAGCTCCGGCAGTAAAGATCCCAGGGGGCAGGCACATGCAACAAGCCCCACCCCCTGCTCCCAGCAGCCCTCAGTCAGAGCAGGAAGCAGCCAGGTAAATTGTAGAGCTTCCCCCCGCCCCCCAGCCCAAAATAGTCCAGTGGCACCTTTAAGACCAAGTTTTATTCGGGTACAAGCTTTCCCTCCTCTGTGAGGACAGATCTGCATGCCCCCTTCCCCAATAGCTAGCAATCCAAAAGAGTCCAGTGGAGCCAGAGTGGTGGGTGGTGCTTCTGACACACTTCCGGTGATGTCAGGGGGTGTGGCACATGCAAATAAGTTATGCTAATGAGTTATGCTAATGAGCTCCTGCACCTCTTTTTTAATGAAATGATCCCTGGTAGCACAACCCCCACTGCAATGTGGCTAGAAACAAAAGATATGTGAAATCCCCTTTCTGCTTTACTGCTGCAGCATGGAATTCTCTTAAGCCACTTCACTTGGCTATAGCTTTCCTCAAAGCTGCTTTCACTTCCTTGTTCCGTATTGTATAAATGAAAGGGTTCAGCAGCGGGGTCAGCACCGTGTTGAGAACGGAGACCACTTTGTTGAAGCTGAAGGAGGAGTGTGCTGTGGGCTTTGAGTACATAAAGAGAACGGCTCCGTATAGAATGGTGACCACTGTGAGGTGGGAAGCGCAGGTGGAGAAGGCTTTTTGTCGCCCCTTGCTGGAGGGGATTCTCAGGATGGTGGAGATGATGTAGATGTAGGAAACCACTGTGAAGAGAAAAGAACTGGGGATTATGGTCACCGTTCCCAGCAAGCCCAAGAATTCAACCAGACTGGTGTCAGCACAAGCCAATTTCAAAATGGGTCCAATATCACAGTAGTAATGGTCAATGATGTTACTAGCACAAAACGGCAACTTCAGGAGCAAAACTGCCTGGGTGAAGATCACCACAAATCCCAGTGACCAAGCGCCTAAGGCCAGTAGAGAACAGAGCTGTCTGCTCATAATGGTGGCATAATGCAGGGGTTTGCAAATGGCAATGTATCTGTCAAAGGACATGGCGGTGAGGATGAGAAATTCGGTTATGCCAAGGAAGAAGTGGAAGAAGGATTGCACGAAGCAGCAATGGAGACAGATGGTTGTCCTGGCTGTCAGAAAGGTCTCCAGCATCTTAGGGATGATGGTAGTTGTGTACCAGATCTCAAGGAATGAGAGGTTGCTAAGGAAGAAATACATTGGGGTGTGGAGCTGTTGGCTGATCCTCACAATTACGATGATGAGGCTATTCCCAGCCACAGTGAGAATGTAGATGATGAGGATGAGGATGAAGAGTGACAGATGCCATCTTCGAAGAGTCGGGAAGCCCAGAAGGATGAAGTTGCTCATTGATGTCTCATTGGCCATCCTTAGGACTTGAGTAGAGGGTGAAAAAACTAGTAAGCCAACAGGATCCAAAAAAGCTAGCATATGAAAACCTTCTGTGAGACTTCAGTCGTACTGTCAGACATGAGGAAGCATGGATACTTTGCATGACCATGTCCAGGGGATTTCAGTATCACAATCAGCCCTGTGAATGTAGAAGAAGAAGAGGAGATTGGATTTATACCCCACCCTTCAGTACCCAATGGAGTCTCAGAGTGGCCTTTCCCTTCCCCTCCCTACAACAGACACCCTGTGAGGTAGGTGGGGCTGAGAGAACTCTTTCGAGAACTGCTCATGAGAGGACAGCTCTGAAGGAACTTATGACTGACCCAACATCACATCAGCAGCCGTATGTGGAGGAGTGGGGAATCAAACCCAGTTCTCCAGATTAGAGTCTGTGCTCCTTACCACTACACCAAATGATACAACCGATGCTGAAATAAAGACAAGCTCATCTCCTGCTCTGACCCTCAAGGCATTGTTTCAAAGGATGTCGTATCTTGAGGTTTCAAAATATGGCCTTGATTTCATGGGCATTTAATATTTATCAAGTGTCTAGTTGGACTTTAATGGGGACGTGGAGTGGCATGGTATGGCCTGATCTCATCAAATCTCAGAAGCTGAGCAGGGTTAATACTTTAATTGGGAACCAGCAAGAAAGATTCTGTGGAGGAAGATCAACATGGGGATACACTAAATAGTTTCTGCTCTAATTCTTCTTATTAAACTATACCCTGAGTCATCTCTAGTATTGACACTGGGTGTTCAGTGGATCGGATCCAATTATTCTTTTCCCAGAGTAGAGTCTTCCTGAAGCAGCAGTAGTTTCCTTGTAGGAAGATATTTAATTTAGGTCTGAGTCACTGGATCCAGCCCAT
Organism: Gekko japonicus; assembly: GCF_001447785.1. Classification (NCBI taxonomy): domain Eukaryota; kingdom Metazoa; phylum Chordata; class Lepidosauria; order Squamata; family Gekkonidae; genus Gekko; species Gekko japonicus. The sequence continues at coordinate 36,074 of NW_015165371.1, forward strand.
TATTGGCTAGTTTAAACTGAAAATATTCAGAATAAAATGTTTAAAGTTATCCTACAGACACCTGAAATGATCCCCGCAATTCTACTTAGATTGAAATTTTATGCATCAGGATCCGGAGACTAAATTTTTATTGGATAATCAAAATACAGAGCATGTTTTCAATCCCACTGCTCTGCTCAGCGAGTGTGAAATCTTCCTTTGTTGCACAGAGGAAGACTCCCCCCGAATTGACCTCTGCTCTTAGCTAAGAAGAGGTGGTAGGGGTTCAACTGATTGGCAGTGCCCCACAAATCTGCCCCAGTAACATTGGTTCAAGGAGCCTTTCCTTGATACAAGAGGTTCTTCTACTGTCACACTTCTTGAACTGGATGGCATTGTCAAAGTGAGTGGAATGGATCTCTGGGGGTCCATTTGCGGCACAGAGATCCTATGTAAAAACGAATAACCTGGCTAATATCAGTATGTGCTTTTGTCAGGCTTACAGAGCATTCTATTTCTTAAATCAGAAAATGTATTTCTACTGTTTTACAGTTGTTGTAAGTTACAATCTTGATAAATTACCTAATTAACTGTTGGTGACATGAGGAAACCGCAGAGAAGAGGGATAGATATGAGAGCAAGAACTTTTAAGTGGATGCAGGTGGAAAGAGAGAAGGAGACACACAGGGTGATGCTGCATCTAGCGTTCGCTCCACATTTCCTCAACTGGGAGGGAAAGGTGCAGCTCAAAACCACATTCAAATACCTCAGGGCAACACCGTACTGACTGCAAAGTCACCCCGAACTGCCATAACTCTATGCAGAAGGTACCATAAAACCCCATGATCAAAGAAAGCAAAAGCGGCATGCAGTGTGGAGGGTACCATAAAATCCGACGATCAAAGGAAGTGAAAACAGCATGCAATGCAGAGAGGAACTTCTGTTCCAAGGTGGGTTTTGTAAAGCCACGGAGGGACAAGTCAATGCAGAATCGCCCACAGAGGCAAAGGAACAGACAGTGGTAGGGGATTTGTTATTTGGAGGAGGGCAAGGAGGTGTTCCAGTTGGCAGCAGAGCATAGGACCCGAAGCAACGGGTTTAAGTTACATGCCGAAAGGCTGGATATCAGGAAAAACATTTTCATGGTCAGAGTGGTTCAAAGGTGGAACCAGCTGCCTAGGGTGGTGGTGAGCTCCCCTTCACTGACAGCTTTCAAGAAGAGGCTGGATGAATATTTGTCAGAGATGCTTTAAGCTGGCCCTGCATTGGGCAGGGGGTTGGATGAGATGGTCTGTATGGCCCCTTCCGACTCTATGATTATATGAATGGAAGAGCAGGGTGGCCACACATATGTAAATAGGTGTTTCAGATATGTCTATTGAACTAGACCCATTTGCTCTATAGCTGTAAAAGTGTTTAATCTAGTAAGCATAAAGGCACAAATGTCTGTGGTTGGGAATCGTAAGGAATCTCACATATGGAGGTAGGATTGTTTGTGTGTGTGGGGGGAGAGGGATCCCTAATAAAACTTGCTTATTTAGAACATTTTATACCACCTCTTGAGGAACATGCCCAAGGCAGCTGCAACTTTAGCTCTTGTTGTTGTCTTACGTTGTAAACCACAAGATGATGCTGTCGCAGGAGGAGAGGAAGTTTTGCGGAGATGCTGCCTGCCTCTAAGTATCTACTGGCTAAATCTGAAGGTTCTCAGGACCTCCCTTCCCACCCATCCTCACTTTGGATTTGTCTTTTATGAAAACAGAATTGATTTGAAACAGACTCCAAACTTCTAAAAGAATGGGGAAATTGACAGATTTTCAGGCAGAAACTAAGTACAAAGGAACTAAAGGAATGTCTCTTCACATCCTTACCCAGGTTCGAATCCCCATTCTGCCATGGAAGCTTGATGGGTGACCTCAGACCAGTCAGATACTCTCTGTCTAGCCTACCTCACAGGATTGCTGTGAAGATAAAATGGAGATGAGAACCATGCAATCCATTTTGGGGGCTCATTAGGGAGAAGGATAAGGTATAAATGAAGAAAATAAATAAGTATTGGTAACAACCATGCATTTTTTAAAGAGCCAGTTTGGTGTAGTGGTTAAGTGCATGGACTCTGATCTGGGAGAACCGGGTTTGATTCCCCACTCCTCCACATGCAGCTGCTGGGTGACCTTGGACTAGCCATCATTCTGTCAGAGCTGTTCTTGAGAAGAGCAGTTTCTGTCAGAGCTCTCTCAGCCCCACCGACCTCACAGGGTGTCTGTTGTGGGGAGGGGAAGGGGAAGGAGTTTGTAAGCCGCTCTGAGACTCCGAGTGAAGGGCGGGGCATAAATCCAATCTCTTCCTCTTCTTTTTCAGTGCAATTCAAAAATTTCATCCCAAGTCTTAGGTGACCAGCCTCATAACAACCTATCTGACTGCCATTATTTCCACCCACACCTCCTTACTCATATACAAAACTATATACTAACCATCCACCTTACAATTATTGCATCCAATAATGTTGTACATTTTCATAATAGCATTGAACTGTCCCTTTAAAACAGATAGTGTTAAAGGGTACTTACATAGCAGTTCTCTTGCTGAGAGGTTAAAACAGCCAAGGAAAAACAGTGCAACATGATTGTCTTCCAAAGCAAACAGAGCCGCCCAAATTAGCTGTATTGTCAGAGTCTTGAGCACTTTTGGGTTGTACTGCATGACTAAAGTCTCTCTTGATCCTACCCCAGAAGATGACTGATTTTTCAAATTGACGGGCTGTTTCATGTGGATTTATTCAAATTATGCAAGCAAAAATATTCTTTCCCCTCCTTAACTCTTCAAACCAATTTGTTCTTCTGATTTTCCATGAATACAGAGACATAGAAGATCAGGGTATCTCTCCAGTGCCAAAATAACTACGAGCCACTAGGACCTCATTGCATAAAACCATGCATCATGTTTCAATCAAGGTAGCTCTAGCTAATTACCGTGGCATCACTCTGAATCACTGTCTCCAAGACCAGAGAGAACAGCCAGCCATAAACTTCTCGGTTAGTTTACAGCACTGAGAAATGTTGAGTTCATTATTTTAGAACTATGAAGTTGTCCATGAGGAATGATTCTCAGGTGGACCCTTGGTGACAAACCCATTCCCAATGTTATAAGTAACTGACCAAACATGATAATGAGCTGAATCAATTAAGTTCAAACCCTTGTTTTAATGACATAGGGGATTTTATGACATAGGCAAATTATAATTTTATTTTGCTTGATGTCAACAATAAATAAATAATTGAAGGCATTCTTGTCTCCCTAGAGAAGGATTGTGTCCACATAGATGCCCAATGTTGCTTCCAATATGAGTGTCTGAAACCCATTGTAAGGCAAGTTTCAGAGCTTTCAATATTTCTATGGAGTCATAACCTGCCAAGAAGCTGGTAACCTAGAGATTGAGCAAGCTCAGAGCAAGAGGCATGATTTCCCCAGAGTGTAATGTGGAAGCAGGAGCTCAATACATGCATTTTGTGTTTACCCAAGGCAACGCAAGGAAGAATCAACCTCAACAATTTCCCTTATTGGGAGAAAATATATTTTCCAGAATTCACCCTCCTGCTCCCCTGTGGCTGGGTTTGTTCCAGTGCCTCTATCTATCCTAGGTGCCACCAGAAGGTTCCCCTCCACTTTCATGCTGTGGTCAAAACCAGAAGTCTCAGTTGATTGACTGTCCCAGTACTTGGATGGGAGACTTCCTTGGAATACCAAGTCGGCGACAGGGGCAGGCTTTATTCAGCCACCTCTCTGAATATCCTCCAGGCCCCCAGTAGGGGTCAGTCACCAGAGGTCGCCATGACTTCCAGGTGTGCTCTCTCTCTCTCTCTCTCTCTCTCTCTCTCTCTCTCTCTCACACACACACACACACACACACACACACACACGAAAAATGCCAAACCCCCCCCCAAAAAAGCCATCTTCTCCAGGAAAACTGATCTATTTCATTTGGAGATCAGTTAATTCCAGGAGCTTTCCAGGGTCCCTCTAGAAGTTGGCACATCTATTGTCGGTGCACGGGGACACGTTATTAAATATTAACCACATGCTTTCAAGGAAATTATGGTTAATAGCTATGAAACAGTCAGCAGAATCTGCTTTCTTCAAGTCTGTTTCATAGCTATTATCTTCTCTTTGGAGGCAAATTGATTTCCTACCATAGTAAGAAGAAGAAGAAGAGAAGAGATTGGATTTATACCCCACCCTTCACTACCCAAAGGTGTCTCAGAGCGGCTTACAAACTCCTTTCCCTTCCCCTCCCCACAACAGACACCCTGTGAGGTGGGTGGGGCTGAGAGAGCTCTGACACAAA
>NW_015165371.1:41057-47547 GCF_001447785.1 Gekko japonicus
TCTGAACGAACTTATGACTGACCCAAGGTCACACCAGCAGCTGCATGTGGAGGAGTGGGGAATCAAACCTGGTTCTCCCAGATTAGAGGCAGCACTCCTAATCACTACACCAAACTGGCTCTCAACAATGCTGTCTGTAGTGGGCATAACTAGGGTCATTTCGTAGAAAAAGAGGTGCAGGAGCTCATTAGCATAACTCATTAGCATAACTTATTTGCATATGCCACACCCCCTGACCTCACCGGAAGTGTGTCAGAAGGCAACACCCACCGCTCAGGCTCCACTGGACTGTTTTGGATTGCTAGCTATTGGGGGGGGGGGACACGCACAGATCTGTCCTCGAAGAGAAGGGAGAGCTTGTACCTGAATAAAACTTGGTCTTAAAGGTGCCACTGGACTGTTTTGGACTGGGGGGGCGGGGAGGCCTCTGCAACTAACCTAGCTGCTTCTTTCTCTGTCTGAGGGCTGCTGGGAGCAGGGGGTGGGGCTTGTTGCATGTGCCCACCCCCTGAGCTCTTTACTGCCAGAGCTCCGCTCCTGTGCGCTCCTGCAGGAAATGACCCTTGGGCATAACTCATCTGGAAATAAAGCTAGAAGCCTCAAACTTAGCCATTGGTTTCAGTATGGTAATGGGAGTTGTAGAGCTGAAAATGAAGGGGATTTGGAGCATCCTGGCATAGATTATCTCCCAAACATCCACATGATATTTAGAATGGATGCAAACACTTACTCATGAGAAGCCAGCAAGGCCAGGCAGCTCAGAGGCTGTGTGGTGTCATGGTTAGACCACTGAATTAGGATCAAGGAGATCTAGGACTGAATCCTCACGCTGCCATGGAAGGTAAATGGCTGCCTTTGAGGCAGTAACACCTCATAGCTAAGCTGACTTCGTAAGAAGGTTGAGGGGCTGTGGCTCACTGGCAGAGCATCTGCTTGGCATGCAGATGGCCCCAGGCTCAATCCCCAGTCTAGGTAGGAGGCAATGTGAAGGACCTCAGCCTGAGACCTTGGAGAGCTGCTGCCAGTCTAAGTAGACACTATTGACTATGATGGACCAAGGGGCTGATTCAGTATCAGGCAGCTTCATGTGTTCAAGGATGAAATGGAGGGTAGGAGAACGAGGTAGGCTGCTTTGGGTCCCAACTGGGGAGAAAGGTTGGGTGTGGCATCGGTTATCAATCTAAATTTGCCTCTAGCAACAAAAGATGACAGATCTTGTTTTTGCTTCACCTGTTATTACTGCAGACTTTTTGGCAGTAGTCAAAGCTGCTCCTTCAGTATTCAAACAGCTGTGAGCTACTGTGAGGGCAGGAAGGTATGGTGATGGTGAGTGCCGGAAGCAGGTGTGGAGCCTGTAGGAATGAGTGGGGATTGGCAATGATGAAGAAAACCTCAGTAACAAAGCTGTTAAGCCTTAATCAGCGAAAGATGCTGAAATACCAGTGATGTAGAAATATTAAGACTGTAACAGACAGTATGCTCTGTAAGGTAGGCGAACCTAAAATGCATATAAAAAGGTAAAGGTTCCCTTGCTCGAAAGCCAGTCGAATCCGACTCTAGGGTTGCGGTGCTCATCTCCGTTTCAAAGCCGAAGAGCCAGCGCTGTCCAAAGACGTTTCCATGGTCATGTGGCCAGCATGACTAAACACCAAGGTGCACGAAACGCTGTTACCTTCTCACTGAAGTGGGACCTATTTATCTACTTGCAATTTCTTGCTTTCTAACTGCTAGGTTGGCAGGCACTGGAACTAGAGACGGGAGCTCACTCCGTCATGTGGCACCCGGGTCTCGAACTGCTGAACTACCGACCTTCCATAGCCTGCAGTTCAGCGTCTTAACCACTTGAGCCACCGCATATACATATACAAAATATTGAATCTGCCACCAAAATCCCCCAGCATTTGTTGAGGGAGTGAAATATTGTGAACTGATCTGCACAGTAAGTTCCTGAGCTCAGGTGCCAAAGCAGAAAGGGCCCTGTCATTTGCGGACATATTACTTGACAAAGTATGGGCATACATAATTGGACTTCTGGGGATGGGCTCAACTGGTGGACTGGTTCATATGCAAACAGACTAGAGTTGTCAGCACCAGTGTTCCCTCTAAGCTGAGCGAGTGTGAGCTGTCTCACAGTTTCTTAGCTCCCAGCTCACACATTTTTGTCTTGGCTCAGGAAGGAGGGCTCCAGAGCCAACTAATTTATGCAGTAGCCACATTGCTCGCTCACAAATTTAATGCCAGTAGCTCACAAAGTAGAATTTTTGCTCACAAGACTCTACAACTTAGAGGGAACATTGGTCAGCACCCCTAGATTAGAACTGCTAACCCCAGTTCCAGGAGATCTCCTGGAAATTCATCTGATTCCCAGACAAATGAGTTCGGATCGCCTGGGGAAAACTCTTGCATTATACCCTGCTGATGTCCTTCTCCTCCCCAAACCCCGCCTTCCCAATTCTCCCTCCCAAACCTCCCTGAATTTCCCAACCTAGAGTAGAACAGTCAGTTCATTAAGTAGTCTGGTCTCGGTCTGTGTCAGGCTTTAAAAGTAATAACCAGCACTTTTAATTGTGCCCAGAACAAATGAGCAGCCAGTAATGGAACGGATCTTTCAAAAATGCCACAATATTTTAGTTATGGCTACTGATTTCTCTTATCCTCTTTTTAAAAGAGGAAATCCCCTTTAATTTCTCTTGGATTTTTGTTTGTAGAGAAATCAGTGCACTCCTTTGTAACTTCAGCCCTTGCAATTATCTTAGGTGATACGTCACAGGGTGATGCCGTCGCTGGAGAATAAGAAAGTTTGGGAATGCTTTGGAGCATCTACAGGGTGAAATTCTGAAAGCCTACTAATCTCCCTTTCTGCCCGTCATCTCTAAGGCCCCGGTCACACGGGCCGGATATCGTGGGGGGAGGCATGGCTGTTTGCCCCGGAGCAAACTACTGCGCGGCCGCCGAATCAAACATCCCGCCAAGATCCCGTGGTTTGGGGGGAGGTGCCGATCATACGTCAATCCTGTGGCGCCCTTGCCCCACAGTTTCCGGAAACTGGTACCTCAGAGGTACTAGTTTTTAACTCCGCATCTTCGGCGGGAAGCCTCGGGTTCGTCATGAGAGCTCTACGCTTCCCAGATGTTGCGGTGTGATCGCACCCGGAAAATCCACCTATCATCCATCTCAGTAGCGTGGCTAATGCTCCGTGTGACCGCAGCCTAAGATTTATTATTTTTTTTGGTCTGTTTCTAATCAGTTCCATTTTGACCAAATTCCTAAAAGGAGAAAGAGACATGGACTGCTGGAGTTCAGGGAGAAATCAAGTACAGAAGAATGAAGAAAAATTGTCTTAATAATGCTAGTTGCTAGTTAATAGCTTCACAATGACATTTTGTATTAACTGGAACATCAAAGCTGTTTCCAGAGCCAAGCCCCATGTAAAATTCACTGCAACAATATCAACTGGATGCGATCAAGGCATGCATATTTTTAACGTGTTCAACTTAACTGATTTTGTTATATCCTTTCAGTTGGGGGACAATACATGAAGAAATTCCAAATTAATCAGGTTTGGAAATGACCATAATCAAGTGCATTTTGTAGGACATCTAAATTTTCACTTCCAAGTAGAAAAGCAAGTTTCTAGTCGAATGGCAGACCAACACAGCTACCTACCCAAAACACTCCCAAATAGTCATCCTTTAAAAAGACAAACAAACAAGCACTCCATTAAAGTCTCTCATTCTCTTTGTCTCATTTCTCTCTTTCCCAGAGATACAATTTAGGAAAGGCATTATTTAAGAACTTCTCTGTCTCTTGCTTGCTTACAGATGTTCTATGTTGAGTGTCGTAGACTTTCATTAAATGAGCTCATCCACTAGCTAGCATTCAAAAAAAGTCAAACATTTGTGTTTTTTTTAAGAAAATGTGATTTCTAGACTTGCCTTATTTTACATTGCTATCATAATTACAAGGTATAAAAAATTACCAAACTAACCTGGAGAAGAGCTATTACACCTCACTGATAATATTGCATACAGCCATGTAAACTGGGTCATTCCCTGCCCTCAAACATGAAATTGCCCCCCACACATCACCTTCAATTATTGCACCATTAATAATATCCATAACTTCTTGAAAACATCCTGAAATTATTTAGGAACCCCTTCTTCTTCTGGATCATACTCCTGACAGCTTCTTTTACTTCGTTGTTCCTTATTGTGTAAATGAAAGGGTTCAACATTGGGGTAAGGGCCGTGTTCAAAACTGCTAACACCCTGGTTATGCGAGAAGAGGACTGCATGTTGGGTCTCACATACATGACAGTCAGTGCTCCATACAATATAGACACCACAATCAGGTGTGACGTACAGGTGGAGAAGGCTTTCTTACGGCCCATGGCTGAAGGAATGCGTAATATGGTGGAGATGATAAAGATGTAGGACACCATTGTTAAGATCAAGGTCATAATGATAATGATGAAAGAGCTAAACAATCCCAGCAACTCGATGATGTGGGTGTCAGCACAGGCAAGGCTTAAGAGGGGTCCTATGTCACAGTAGAAATGGTCAATGATGTTAGACCTACAGAATGGCAGCCTCAAGAGAATGAGAAACTGGAAGAACAAAATGAAGAATCCTCCATACCAAGTAGCCAGAGACATCTGAATGCAGACATGCTTAGTCATAATCATGGGGTACCGGAGCGGCTTGCATATGGCCAGATAACGGTCAAAGGACATTGCCGTGAGAATGAAGAGCTCTGTGCCACCCAGCGCAAAGTGGAGATATAGCTGGGTCATGCAGCAATAGAAACAGATCGTGGTCTGTGCTGCTACAAGTGTCTGTAGCATCTTTGGTATAACAGTTGTGGTGTAGCAGATCTCCAGGAAAGCCAGGTTGCTCAGGAAGAGGTACATGGGAGTCTGAAGTCTTGGCTCGATGGCGACGACGACTAGGATGAACCCATTCCCCATGATGGTTGTGATGTACATCAACATGCCCACGACGAAGAAGACGCTATGGAGATCATGTAGAAATGGGATGCCCAGTAGGATAAACTCTGTCACCGTGGTTATATTGGAGACCTTCATGATAGCAAAGTGCTAACAATCCGGTCCTGGAATCAAGACCTCTGGACTTCCATGACACCAATAAATATACACAGCTTTAAAACAATTAAACTCACCTAGGTAATACAGGATGAAGAAGAAGAACTAAAGAAAACGTTCTATTGTCTTATCTGTAGTTTTTCTTCTTAAGGAAATAAGCTATTTTACACATAAATATCTACTGAATGTATTACTAATAAGATCTTTAACGTTTTAAATCAAGGCAGATGCTCATTATTCCTTTCAATTAAATCTCTAAAGCCAGATTTGGAAGTCAGGAAAACAGCGGAGGTATCAGAAACATCCCAGTAGTTGTGTGGAATTACATAATCGTCTAGGTCATATGGATTTAACAGACAGAATATATTAAACTTTTCACATAGCATTGCAATTGGGATGGAAGAAAATTATAAGGGGAATGGAACAGAAAGAAAGGGAAGAACAGCTACCTGCACAGAAATTCTTAAATAAAATGACAATTTATAATTGACTGAACACTTAGAGTCACAAGACAAACATATACAAGAAGAATAAAGAGAATTAAAGTTAAACATATTTTGCTCATTTGAATTTGTGCTGGCTGCAGAATTGTGTGGCATAGATCAATAATTTAACTACGTTTAGCTTTTTAAAATATCCACGCCTGTCTTTCTCTGTTGTCCAAAAAGATCCACAGACATACATCAGCTTCTTCAGAAAAGGTGTCTTTGAGCTGTGTTATTTATTTCCTTTGAACTTCAAAGTATGCCGTTTGCCCCCATTCCAAGAATGCCTCATGAGAAATTTCACCTCCAAGAAACAGTTATTTGCCCAGATCTCAATGATGGTAAGGGTTTTTGTGTTTGTTAAATTCCTCTCCATTCCCTTTTGTCTGCTGAGGTACAAGAAAGTAAGGGGGGGGAAGATGTCTTGATTTACCTCATGGGAATGGCTTCCAAGACAGCAACATTCTCCGATACCAATTAACTAGAATCACTATGAGAGATCCCCCCTGCCTTCTGATTTAACTTTCTAAGAGAACAGGTGACAACTTTTGGGAGACCTAAGCTGCGGTCACACATGGGAGAAAATGCGGGCGGGAAGCGAGGCTGTTTGCCCCGGGCTGAAATGACGCGCGTTTGCGTGATCACACTTCCAGCCCCGCAGTTCCAGATACTAGAAGGTTTTACCTGGTGGCTTTTTTCCATGCTCCTGCAGCGCGATATGATGCCCCGCCGCCGACTCCGGGATGCTGGACAGATGTGTCTGTCTGATCACGCCCCTTTACTCCATGGGGGAATCGCACCATTGCTGCCGCTTTTGGTACATATGATCGCACCCCTACAGTGTCATCCTAAACAGGTCTCCTCAGAATCCTTCTCTGGTCTATTCACTGGGGATTATTCTCAG